>NW_007735893.1:10735-24771 GCF_000696425.1 Galeopterus variegatus
ATGCACATAGACCAAAGAATCTATGCATGCAGATAGTTGGCATTGGGGGAGTTTATATAGTGAGCAGAGAAGTGAGACCAGGATTAATCCTAAATAATTTCAGATTTTAATGATTTGGTAGAGAATATACAGGCTGAACAGGAATACCAGGTGATGTATATATGTGAGGATGTGGCACTTTCTCAATATCTAACTTATATCTTTATATATAAAGTTCAAAATAAATGTTTCTTAAATTAAATCTTTAAGTAGTTAAGTTTTTTAAAGCGTTATAAAATCCATGGCTGGTTAAGCTCTAGATAAATGAGCAAATTGTTAGTGCCATTATAAAGTGTTCCAATACTTTCAGAGAAAAGTTAGAGAAATAACATTTCCAAATTAAACGAAAAATGTCACTCTCTTTTCCCCAGTAAACTTACTCAAAGGAACTTATCGCAGTATATTTTGTCAATAGATCAAAAATAAAGAACCAAAGTTATAGTATCAAGAAACATCTACATAAATATAGGATAATCTCTTTGATTAATATTTATACATTTATTTCAATGAAAAGGTAGGAATATTATAAAAATACAGCTTTTGGAAAAATATTATATGTTAATATTTCCTTTGGAAATAATGTTAAATTTATATTATATATTGTATAAAAGGCATTTTTTGGTACTTTTTATCATACAAATTTATTTTGTTTTGATGGTCCTAACACAATTCAAATTTTGCATTGTTTGAAAATATTGATTTTATCCCCATGAAATATTTAAAACTTGCAGTATGTAAAATTTCAAAAATAAACAATAGTAGAAAAGAATAAAGGTTTGGACAACTTTTTTAGCCATTTGACTATCAAGTATGTGGTTTTATTTTATTTTATTTTTAAATGATTGGAAATTTTTAAAAGACTGGAACTGATGACTAAGCACAGAATTACACTAAACCACTCCTTCCCCACAGCAAGCTTCGGGGCTGCAGAGTTTCTCACAGTCTGGATGCTGCTGATTACCTACCCGGAGTTCTGTTCAACACATCCACCTGTGTTCTCTCTCTCCTAATTGGTAGCCAGGAGAACCTTCGATATTCTCTTTTCATATGTGTGCCATTACCCCCCAAAATATTTTTCACTGACTGAGTGGCCAAAACAAACTCTTGTGTGATGAAATAAAATGGTCTTGTGCCTTCTCCCTCCTGGACTATTTTCATTCTTTCTTATAAACCGTCATCTTCTTGCACATGCTCGACTGGCCCAGTACTTTCAGTATCCCCTGAGATCATTCAATTTATGCTAACACGTAACACAGGTGAGTCGACATAAATTACTCTGAAATTACGTAGAAATGAAAGAAGGGAGGCAAATACACAAAGTAAGAGAACCAGCGTGAGCCTCGAGGCATGCACCCTTCATTTAGTAACTGCAGTTACTCAGGGTTCTTAAAGACCTAAGTCTCCCTGGATAGATTCAACTGTGGTTTGACTTAAAGCATAAAACAGGCCAAAGAGTCTCTTGCCTCAAGTCCATTTAAGGGTATAGGTCCTCCCTGGTGACTAGATGCTACAGTGAGGTAGGAGAGGAAAGGCTGCGACCTTCATGAGCTGCCAGTGAGCCCCTAGGAAGTGGAACTGAGAGGTCCTTGGGTGGCAGGCCTGTCATAGCAGAAATGCAGCTGGGGGCCGCTCATCTCACTGTTCTCACTGTTCTATAGCCCTAAGTAATTTTTTTGACTGCTTTATTTTCCTGGGACCATATTCACAGACTGTCACAACCATCTCTTCATTTGGCTGCACATAGAAAAAATTTTAGTGCCAGGAATCATACAATGACAGTTGTGTACCCATTTCTGTATATCCTTCCATTTGGCTAATACTTGAGGAAAAAAAAAAAAGCATAAAGAGTGATATATGTAAAGACCAGTGAAAACATAGTGTATTTATAACAAGGAGTCCTATTAACCTTGAAGCCATGATTAGATCTACATGTATCACTTTCCCTATACATGCATTGCTTCCTGAATATAATGTGCATACTTGAAGACTAATGGCTCCAGAATGATATTAAAGCCCTCCAGAGAAATTGATTGTATTTCCTTATGTCCATTCATTAGGACATTAATACATGTTCTGACTATTGGTCATGGTAGCACACCATGACCTACATGGATAGACAGATAGATAGATAGATAGATAGATAGATAGATAGATAGATAGATAGACAGATAGATGGCTGACTCTCAGTTGCAATTCACCTTCTCAAAGTGTCTTCTCAGGACCACAATCCATAGCTAGGCATTTTGAAGTAATAAATATCAAACTCTATAGCTTCAGAAAAGAAAGATAAATCTATAAGTTTTATATTCCATATTATACTGTAATTTTGATTTGTATTACTATCCAGTTATACTAAGAACAATCACTGGAATTGTGTACTTTTTGAACTGTTTGTCAGTTTAAAATTTATTCAAAATATTTTGTACACATTCATCCTTGGTTTATATTTTACATTATTTAATTGATATTTCTCTATGACTTTTATGTCTCTTCAATGCAAGTTTGATTATTCTTGATATATGATAGGTTCTAATATCTAGTAAGACCTTTATTCCTTCATTACTATTCTTTTTATTTCAGAATCTATTAAGAAGTCTTACCCATTTATTTTTGTAATTAATTTTAGAATCGTTTTGTCAGGCTTTATAAAGTATCTCATTAGGTTTTTAATTGGAAATGTGTTAAATCTGTGACCTAACTTGGAAAGAGTTGTCATATCTTCATGCATTCTTTCAAGTTGCAATTAGACTATCATGGATTTTCATGATTGCAAGATACTATAAGGAATTTCCTACTTAGTGCCTGAGTCTTCCAGTAAGGTGTATTACCAGGTTGTGCTTTATGACAACATAGTGTGTTGTTTCAGTTGTTTCTTTGTTTCTAATGATATGTTTTTCAGGTGACAAAACACAATAGGGGTCCAGAAAGGGGATGGCTTATAGAGGCAGTGGTATATAAGATGAGTTTCACAGATGAGTAAAAATAAAGGCTTACCTCACAAAAGCTCGCAAAAACATGGGGTTTTAAAATAAATAAGCTTGGGAATTTTTGAAAATCTAAGCAAAGTTGTATTTAAAAGTTCTAATTCATTACATGTTAGAATCTGGAATAAATTTTTAAATTTTGTGTCAATTTCTACACAATTCTGTGGAAAGTATTGACCACTCTGCATCTGGAACCATCTCCAAACATGGATCTGGACTTCATCTCACAACTCATTTCCTGCACTGGTGTGTGAAGTGCGTTGACTGTGCAAGTGTCTTCCTTTCTCTTTCTCTAACTTGGTCACCCATGGATTTAGGTCTCTAATCTGTTCTAACAGCTTATATCAAAGTACTGCAAACAAAATCATAGAAAATTAGTATTAAAAGGTAATAAAATCATTAAGTTTTTGAAGTATCCCATATTATCTGTTAATTCTAACAGTCGGGATAATTATGTCTAAGGATTGGTCATTAGAGGCAAATAATTTTACCCCAAAATGTAACTTTAAATTTCCATCAAAATCAGCAGAACCCTGTAGATGCTCAACTAAATTCTAGAAAACTTATTTCAATAGAACATCGAAAGATTGCCATGATGTAGTGGGATTTATCCCAGTATACAAGGATGGTTCAGCATATGAAAATCAATAAATTTAATACATCACATCAACAAAATAAAAGACAAAAAACCATATGATCTTCTCAAAGGACACAGAAATGCATTTGATAAAATGTAACATCCCTCATGATAAAAACTCTCAACTAATTGGGCACAGAAGAAATATATCTCAACAGAACAAAGGCTATGTATAACCAACCCACAGCAAACATCACACTGAACAGCAAAAAGTTGAAAGCTTTTCCTCTAATAACTGGAAAAAGGCAAGGATGCCTGCTCTCACCACTTCTATTTAACATAGTACTGCAAGTTCTGTCTAGAGAAATTTGGCAAAAGAAACAACTAAAAAGCATCCAAATTGGGAAAGAGGAAATGAAATTGTCCTTGTTTACAGATGGCATGATCTTATATATAGAAAAACCTAAAGATTCCACCAAAAAGCTCTTAGAACTGATAAACAAATTCAGTAGAGTGGCAGGATATAATATCAACATACAAAAATCAGTAGTGTTTCTATAAACCAAGAATAAACCATCTGAAAAAAAAATCAAGAAAGCAATTCCATTTGCAATAGCTACAAATAAATAAATAAATAAATAAATAAATAAAATACCTAGGAGTAAATTTAACCAAGGAGGTCAAAAACCTCTACAATGAAAACTATAAAACATTGGTGAAAAAAGCTGAAGAGGACACAAATAAATGGAAAGATACCCCTGTTCATGGGTTAGAATAATTAACATTATCAAAATGTCTATATTGCCCAAAGCAATCTATACATTCAGTGCAATTCTATCAAAATACCAATCACATTCTTCACAGAAATAGAAAAAAAAATCATAAAATTTGTATGGAACCACAAAAGACCCTGTATAGCTAAAGCAATCTTGAACAAAAAGAACAAAGTTGGAGGCATCACAGTTCCTGACTTCAAAATATACTATAAAGCTATTGTAACCAAAACAGGAGGATATCAGCATAAAAAAGACAAATAGACTAATGTAACAGAATGGAGAACCAGAAATAAACCCATAAACTTACAGCCAGCTGATATTTGACAAAAGTGCCAAGAATATACAGTGGGGAAAGGACAGCCTCTTTAACAAATGGTGCTGGGCATACTGGCTATCCACATGCAGAAGATTGAGGCTAGACCCCTGTCTCTCACCATACACAAAAATCAACTCAAAATGGGTTAAAGGCCTAAATTTAAGACCTGAAACTATGAAACTATTAGAAGAAAACATAGGGGAAACGCTGCAGGAAATGGAAGTGAGCAGCACTTTTTTGAGCAAGACTACAAAGGCACAGCAACTAAAGCAAAAATACACAAATGGGAATACATCAAACTGAAAAGCTTCTGGATAGCAAGGGACATTATCAACAAAGTGAAGAGACAACCTACAGAATGGGAGAGAGTGTTCATAAACTACACATCAGACAAACGGCTAATATCCAGAATTTATAAGGAACTCAAACACTTACACAACAAAAAACCAAATAACCCAATTAAAAAATGGGCAAAGAGGGCTGGCTGGTCAGCTCAGGTAGTTAAGCACTACCTTGTAACACCAAGGCAGAGGTTAATTAATGGATGCTGAATTAAAGCTGGAGAGGAAGAGTAAGTTCCAGTATTCAGTAGTAGTGCTAGATGTTTGTAATTCACAATTTATTGTGTATATTGAAATGGCTCAGGCCGGCCCGTGGCTCACTCGGGAGAGTGCAGTGCTGATAACACCAAGGCCACGGGTTCGGATCCTAAGGAAAAAAAAAAAAAAAGAAATGGCTAAAGGAGGAGTTCAAATACTCTCATCACAATTAAATTATAAATTTTTGCAGTGATGGAGATGCTAATTTGCCCGATTTCATCATCACACGGTGTATACATGTATTGAAATATTACTCCATAGTCCATAAACATGTACAATTATTACATGTCAATAAAAAGTAAAATTTTTTAAAAAATCAGCAAAACTTTCTATCTATAAAGACCCACTACCACATTTATCGTGTTTGCCCTCTATGGGTAAAAAAATAGGAACCTGAAATTCTACCTTTTTAATACAAAAAAAACCAAAAAACAAACAAACAAAAAACCCACTCCATTGCTGCCAGTAAATCGAATGCAGCAAAATACTTTCCTTCTGGTGGTTTGGACTGGGCTGACCCTCTCCCAGCCGATGCCCTCAGGCTTGGTGGCAGACATTTGTCAAGGCAGGCTGTGTCCATGATTCAGTCTGCATCTATAGGACTAGGGTTCTCTTGGTGTGAAGCTAATGAGCTCTTCTTGGGATCAGACTCACAGCAGTGGCCCTAGTAGAGCTGTGTTCCAACAAGCTGACATTATCGCTGATGATTTAGCACCATCCTATACACTGTCAATCTGACTGAACTCTTGACAAAATGGTTGCTTTTTAATTAGCTTGTGACATTTGAACCTCAGTATATAAACAGTAGAGTAGAGCCATATTGACATAAAAACAGATTAACATGTTTTCAATTGATGCCTTGAAGGATGGGATGATTGAACAGAAATTGCCAATATCCTTTGCTGTGGTCCATTTGGATAAAGTTACTTGAAATTCCATCTATTGCTTCTTCTCCCAAACTATATCATCTATAATTCCCAAATGAAAAAAAAAAAAAAAAGTAGAACTTTCTCCATGGTCCCATCTGAGTCAAGTTAATGCTTTCAATGTGCCTATTGGTCACCTGCATTTATCCTTTTAAATTGCTCAGGCTTTTAGTCTTCCTCTAGCACCCCTATTGGCAGAGTCTAACATAAAGTTAAGTTAGAATGGAGAAATGTGGTTTGCAAAGAGTTCTTTCATTTGGCCAGACACTTGATGTGTTCTTTGTGCAAGGTTTCTACCATGCAGTAGGGTAAAAGTTGAAGACTGAAGTGAGATTTACACTTGTCTTAGCTTATGCATGGGTCACAGTTGAAAATTCATTTTGAATAAGGTTTTTGACTGTTGGACGTTTGCTTTTGTACTGTTTGGCCTTGTGTTAATTAGCCTTTCAGGGATATGGGACGGGAGAGGGTACATGATGTGGTGTCTCTCAGGGGCCTGATCCTCAGGCTAACCCTATAAAGAGGGATCTTTCAGAAAAGCTGAATAATCTGTTTTCCTAAAGCCTCTGGGAGCCCCTCAGGTATGTAATGGCTACACTGATGTGAGTAAAAAACACAAATTATTTCTATATGGAAAGTCATATGGCTTTGGCACAATAGGAACATCAGGGAACCCAGTGCCCTGTTTGTCCCCTGGAGGTTTTTTTTATCCCCTCAGGGGCAATGGTAAACCTGTGTTGCAAATTTTAGAATTGACACATCAGTCACTAGGTGGGAGTGGTTGGGCACTAACCTTATGTGTCTGAAGGGCAAACAATACCTAAAAGGGCAAGAATAGAATAATTTGAGAAGTAGGTTCAGTGGCTTATATAATATACCTCTGTACATTCCAAGAAATAACACAGTAAAAACAGAGAGTCTTTAGTAGTTCCATATTTTGAAAATAAGTGATAATAGTATATGAAATTCAGGAAGCTATTGTTAATGTGAGATGTTTTGCACACCCATACTGATAAGACTTAGAATACTTACGATAAATATTATAATTATTTCATGTAGTAGACTGTCTCCCCCAAACTTACTGAAGTTTGAATTGTGTCCCCCAAATTTTGTGTGTTAGAAACTTGGCCCCCATGGTGACTAAGAGGGTGGGGAATCCTATTATGGTAATTGAAAGCTGGAAATTTGAAGAGGTGATTAGATTGCATGCAGGACCATGCTGTCTGTAGTAAATGGATTAAAAATGGCAGTCAGGTGCATAGTTCTGGAGACTTTAAAAGGAGAGTGAATGAGGAGGTTGGTCTCTCCTCTCTCTGCTTCCACCGTCTTGCAATGTGAGACCCCTGGGTCACTGTTCCCTCCAGCACATGGACTTTGGACCTCCCAGCCTTAGACACCATAAGCAATAAATTTCATTTTCTTATAAATCACCCAGTTTCAAGTATTTTGTTATAAGCAACAGAAACAGACTAAAACACACAATTGGTACCAGAGAAGTGGGGTATTGCTTATAACAAATACTTGAAAATGTGGGAAGTGGCTTTGGAACTGGGTGTTGAGGAGAGGTTGGAGGAATTGGGGGAACAGACTAGAAAAAGCCTAGATGCTGTTGAAAGTTTAGAAGACAAAAAGACAAGGGGAAGTTTAGAACATTTTAGAGACTGGTTGCGTGGTGGTGAGCAGAATGCTGATAGAAATATGGACTGCAAAGACCATTCTAAGGAGGTCTCATAAATAATGAGTTTATTGGAAACTG
Organism: Galeopterus variegatus; assembly: GCF_000696425.1. Classification (NCBI taxonomy): domain Eukaryota; kingdom Metazoa; phylum Chordata; class Mammalia; order Dermoptera; family Cynocephalidae; genus Galeopterus; species Galeopterus variegatus. Next base: position 18,709 of record NW_007735893.1, read on the forward strand.
GAGCAAAGATCACCCTTGCTATGAACTGGCAAGGAACTTGGTTGCATTGGGTCCATGGCCTAGGACTTTGTGAAAGGTGAGACTTAAGAGTGAACCAGAATATTTGGTGGAAAAAATTTTCTAAGCTGCAAAGCATTAAGGAAGCTGCATGGCTACTTGTAACAGCCTATGCTAAGTTATGACAGCAAAGGCATGACATAAAGCCAGAATTTAAAAGGGAAGCAGCACATAAAGATTCAGAAAATTTGCAGCCTGGCTCATGTGGTAGAGAAGCAGAGAGCATTTTCAGATGAAAAATGCAATGGTACTAAGATTAGTACAAAAGAAAGGGATTAAGAAGAGCAGGGGAAAAGGCTTTGAAGGCATTGCAGAAGCCTCTGGGACCAACCCTTCCATTTTGGGTCCAAAGACCTAGGGAGACAGAATGGTTTTGGGGAACAGGCCTGAGGTGCCCTCCACGGGCTCACTGTCCAGGGCCATCTTGGGATGCTGCCCCCCACACCAGCAACCCAGCTGCTTTGGCTCTCTTGCTATGGCTAAATTGGCCCAGGTGTGGCTGGACCTGCAGCTTTGGAAAATACAAGTCAGAAGCCTTGGCAGTGTCCATGTGGTGTTAGTTCTTCAGGCTCACAGAATGTCAGAGCTGGGAAGGCTTGGGAGCGTCCACCCCAGTTTTAAAGGATGTATGGAAAAGCCTGGGGGCCCAGGAAGAGATTGGTCACAGAGGCAGAGTCACCAAATAGAGCCTTCACTAGAGCAATGCTGAGCAGAAACGTGGAGTGAGAGGTGCAGCACAGAAAACCCATCAGCTCCATGCCTAGTGGAGCCATGTGAGCAGGACCACCACAGCAATCCCAGACTTGTGGAGCTACCATCATGGAGCACCAGCCTGTGAGAACTAAGGCTCACCTGAGACAGGGAAAGCCATATGAGCAGAGCTGTCTGAGGACTTGGGGACCCAACCCCTTCACCATTCTGCAAAGGACATCCAACATGGAGTCCAGGTACATGATTCACTAGCTTTGAGATTCTCACAGAATGTCAGAGCTGGGAAGGCTTGGGAGCCTCCACCCCAGTTTTAAAGGATGTATGGAAAAGCCTGGGGGCCCAGGAAGAGATTGGTCACAGAGGCAGAGTCACCAAATAGAGCCTTCATTAGCAATGCTGAGCAGAAACGTGGAGTGAGAGGTGCAGCACAGAAAACCCATCAGCTCCATGCCTAGTGGAGCCATGTGAGCAGGACCACCACAGCGATCCCAGACTTGTGGAGCTACCATCATGGAGCACCAGCCTGTGAGAACTGAAGCCTTACCTGAGACAGGGAAAGCCATATGAGCAGAGCTGTCTGAAGACTTGGGGACCCAACCGCTGCACCATTCTGCAAAGGACATCCAACATGGAGTCCAGGTACATGATTCACTAGCTTTGAGATTTAATGCTTGCCCTGCTGGGTTTCAGACTTGTTTGGGACCTGTTACACCTTTTTTTTTTTGTCCTATTTCTCCCTTTTGGAATGGGAATATGTACCCTATGTTTGCCCCACCATTGTATCTTGGAAGTAGATAACTTGCATTGATTTCACAGATGGGACTTTGAACTTTGTATTTTTGACCTGAAACAAGTTAAGATTTGGGGGGATGAAATGAATGCATTGGCATATGAAAAGTGTTAGGTCCCTAGAACTGAAAACCTGACTTTTAGAAAGCCCCCAACCTTCCATTTCATTTCTCTAAGTTTCATTCCACTAAGTTTCTATCTCCCTAAGTCTCTGTTCCCACCGCAGGCTGAGCAAGCTGTACTAGAGTGTAATATTGTACTGCTTCCCCCAGCTAGCCCAAGGTTTCTGTCTCCCCATGTCTCTGTTCCCATGAACAGGCTGTATCTGGAGTGGAACACTGTGACGGTCTTCCTAGGCTAGGCCAACTGACCGTCTTCCTAAACTATGCCAGATGCCAATCTTAACCCTATAAAAGAAGACACCCAACTGTCTCTTGGTGCTGATACCATTTTTCAGCTGAGCCCTACAGGTACACTTGCCACTTGCTAATAAAATCTTTTCTTCCTTTATCAGGCTAGCATCTCCTTCCTCAGCAACCTTACAAAAAGGACAAGAGTTTTTTGGGGGCAGGTGCAGAATGTAGTAGACTGAATGCCCCCCAAACTCACTGAGGCTTGAATTGTGTTCCCCAAGTTTTATGTATTAGAAACTTAACCCCCACTGTGACTGTTAAGATGGTGGGAAATCCTATTGTGTTAATTGAAAGGTGGAGCCTTGAAGAGGTGATTGGATTGTAGGAACTTGCCATAGTGAGTGGATCAAAAATGGTGGTCAGGTGCATGGTTCCTAGGACTTTAAAAGAAGAGGAGAGTCTGTCTTTCTCTCTCACTCTCTTATCTCTGCTTCCACCATCTCACAATGTGAGACCCTCAGGTCACTGTCACCACCACCAGATGAACTTTGGACTTCCCGGCCTCAGAAACTGTAAGCAATAAATTTCGTTTTCTTTATGAGTCACCCAGTTTCAAGTATTTTGTTATAAGCAACAGAAATAGACCAATACATTCCTAGTCAATAAATAAGGGAATTGGGCCTAGACCTTGAAATTAGTTTCTCCCCAGCTACCATATGCCGGTAAGTGGAAGAGTCCCAAAGACACCCTCTTATCAATTTGTCACCAAGGTACATGTTTAAACAGTCTTCTGCTGTGTCTTTGGTTATTTAAAGCTATTTTCTGTCTTGTGGAGCAGGTGTTAGTAAATCTCTCAGAGCTTCGTTGTTTCCACCTTCTCAAAGCTCACCTGCAGACTCTACAGCAACAGTTACAGGTATCAGCTGTACAAAGTTTATATAAAGTTCTGAACTAACCAAAACTAACTCAAAAAGAAGAGAAATTTGAATAGTAATTTAATTCTTCAAAAAATAGAATCATTTATTAAAATTTCCCCCCCCCCAAAATAATTCTAGACTGGAACAATTTACCGGGCAATTCTATAAAACATTCAAGATGCAAATAATTTAAAAACTTCCTACATTAATTCAGATTTAAGAAAAAAGGGTACCATTTTTTCACTCATTTTGTGAGGCTAGCATAATCTTTATATCTCAACTTACAAAGGTGTAGGAAAGTAACAATCTGATAACACTAATGAACATGCAGGAGAAAATCCTGAATAAAGTATTTTCATACCAAGTTCCATTGTGTATTAAAAAAGATAAAACATCGAGACCAAATCAGATTTATCCCAGGATTGCAAGGTTGTTTTAATAATTGAAAGCTAATTGATACATTGATCCCATTAGCAGGTATGAAGAAAAGCAGAAGCCACATTTAGTAAAGTGCAACATCTCTCAATGCTAAAAACTCAGCTGTCTAGGAAGGAAAGACACCTTTTAAAATTTGACAAAGTCTCTCTCTCCACAAATAATAATCTAGCAGAAAGACAATTAATGGTGAAAAGTGAAGACCACTTTTATTGTTGTTTTAAAAAGTTTTATGTAGCTATTATTTACACAGAGAAAATGATACCATTATGTATATGATACATATTGTAAGTGATACTGTTTGTTGGGTGTTACCTTTCGGGTGCATGTATCTACCTCTGTCTATCTATCTCCACTCCGATCAAATCAGAATATCTTCCCCAGTTTTTCAGTTTTTTTATTAGGAAGGAGGGTCATCTGTTACTCCATCTTAGTCAAAAACAGAAGCCTCGATGGTATCCTTTGATGAATGAAAATTATTAGTTTTAGTGTAGTCCAACTTATTAATTTTTTCATTGAGTTCTTTAATGGACAGCTCTCATTTTTGGTTAATTTATCTTCATATATCTTATAGTTTATGGCTTTTATGTCCTTTTTAATAACAGAATAATTTTATTTTTACCTTTTACCTTTAGGTCTATGATCCAGCTGTAATTACTTTTTGTGTGTATGGTATAAACTAGGATTTTTGATAATGGCAATAACAATGGCACTAGTTCATTCATGGTAAAATTCAAAAATAAATTTTGCTGTTTGTGCAATGAAATGCCATACAGAAGTGCAAACTGATGAACCACCACTGCAAGCAACAATGGATAGATATCATAAATACAGCACTGAGCAGAAGAAAACAATCACAGAACAATACATACATCACAGTTTCACTTTTATAAAGTTCTCAAGCAGGCAAAACTGAGCAATATATAGAGAGCTACAAAAACAGTCTGTAATAACATGAAAAAAATAATTATCACAAATTCCAGAAAAATGATTTTTGCTGGGGAAGATGAAAGGAAGTAGCAATAGGAGAATATAATACAGGAGCCAAGTAAGAGATGTATCTAAATCTATTTCTTGAACAGGGAGGCTGTTTGTTTTTCTCTTAATTGAATATATAAGCGCACACACACACACATACATACACATATACTAGGGAACTTCAAAAAATTCATGGAAAAATGGAGTTAAAACATAATACAAATCATTTCATGAATTTTTGAAGACCCTTATGTGTGTATATGTGTGTGTGTGTGTGTGTGTGTGTTCTTTTTGTATATGGGCTATGTGTCATAACAAACAAGATTTTTAAAACAAAAACACATTGAAGGAAAAGTTCAGTGACAAAAGTGGACAAAATAATACAATCATATTTGAAGTTGATGTGAAAAATGAGTCTTGGAGGTTTGCTTTTGTTTCTGGTTTTGCTATTAGCATCTGAGGACATGCTTTGGTCCTATCCTTCAGTAGAACAACTATTTTATTTTCCATTTATTCCATAAGTCTCTTGTGTAAGAAATATCTAAATTCGCATATCCTTTTGTTGCATAGGATAGCAGTAATAAGAAGACAGAGAATGAATAGGTTTGTAATAATTGAAATACCTTGTATTTCTACAGAAGTATTCTGGGCAAGTCTGTGTCCTGAAAGTTCAGAAGCCAGTGGCACTAACGTTGAATTATATCAGCCTCAGTGCACATAACACTTTCCAATCCAGAGTCTCAATCTCCTCAACTTTGAAATTAATTACGTTCAATGCTTTATTGAGTTTTCAATTACTGGCCATACCAGGCCGAGATTCTTCTCTTGAATTCCAGTGTGATATCTCTCCTTTGTTTTCAAAAGAGGATAAATTGTCACCTGTTTTTCTTTTCTCATTAATTTGAATACGAAACTGATTTCTGGCTACTCTGAAATTAAAATCATTTCCGAAAACAAATGCTTTATTTCAGTGATTTTTAAATATTGCTGCACTTTGGAGGCATGTTACAGTTTTGAAAAATACTGATCTCTGATCTCACTCCAAAAAAATAAAATTTAACTGGTCAGGGATGTGAAAAGACTTGAGGATTTTTGAAAGCCAAATAAATGATTCTAATATGCAGTAAAGTTTGAGAATCACTGCTCTTTATTATCTTTTCAATTATCTGCTTATGGATGTAGTAGATTTTTCTAATAAATCAACAAATAATTATCCATTGCTAAGGTTTAGTTATCATATTTTGATATTGGAAAAAAAGAAGAACTAAGCAGATACTAGAATAAAATCACTCAGTCTTTCCTAAACACAGATATCATTTAGTATTTGTAATATTTCATTATATTTGCTTTCAATCCAAGCAGACAATTTTTTTTCTTAATTGAGATTTTTAATTTCTGGTTTCTGAGTTATTGAAAGTCAGAAGATATACCGATGTATTATTTAATCAATAACTGACTCATAAAATTGTCCAGAATCCTATACAGTTCAAGAAAACTGTTAGATTAGTTCTGGCCTCTCCTATTATACAGAATATTGTATGAATGCAGGCAGATCTGAGATACAAGAAATCATCTGAGTACCAGATTCACAGGAATCTCTGCATGATGTCACATAGAAAAAAATTCAGTTTTGAACAAAAGAATAGTACTGATAATTAACAAATTACTGTTTTGTGTCAATTTTAATGATTATACAATTGCTGATTTTATTTAGCCTTATGCTTAGGCAATGCTAATCATTTTACAGTCAACATCACATTTCATCATCACAAAATACTAGAGATAGTTGCTATTTTTATATTAATTTTAAAAATGAAAAAAAA
>NW_007735893.1:25956-27095 GCF_000696425.1 Galeopterus variegatus
AACAGTTGTTATATACTGTACTGTTAGGGAATAATGACAGGGGAAAAAAATGTCTGTACATGTTCGGTATAAATTATTATTTTTTTATATTGTGAATCATGGTTGAATCCACAAATGCAGAACCCACATATATGAAGGAATGACTACATTTCAATCCAGAGAATTAAAAACTAGGACTGAGAAAATTTCATGATATAATAGTTGAGGATTGTTGGGCACAGTGAGTTGAGAGATTTTTGAAGCAAGTCTTATAAAGTAGACTATTGTTTAATATGTGACTTGTGTACTTGGGTTGGCAGATTGTTATGTCAGTAAATTTACCCACATAAATTTTCTGAAGCAGATAATAAATTTATTTATTTATACATACTTTTGTTTTTAAACAAAGGCTTCCTGGAACAAATCAGTAATGTTGACACATCTTATTTTTTTCTAGAACTAAGCCAGGTTAACACAGATGGTCTTGGTGCTCAGTGCTCCCCTTCAGCTTAAATTGATTTATAGACCATTATCACTGGGGATCTGATTAATCCATATCTACACTTGTATGGATTGATTGCTGTTTCTCCCAAATTCATCTGTTGAAGACCCAACCAACATTGTGATGGTGTTTGGAGATAGGACCTATAAGAAGGTAATAAAGAAGGTAATAAAAGTTAAGTGAAATCACAAGGGTAAGGTCCTAATCCTAATAGGACTGGTGTTTTTATTAGAAGAGGAAGAGACATCAGAGATGTCTCTCTCTCCACATATGCACAGACAAGTAGCCAATGAGTATGCAGAGAGAAGGCCGCCATTTACAAACCAGGAAGAAAGGCCTCACCTCAAACCAGCCACAGTGGTCCCTTGATTACACCAGCCTCCAGAACTGTGAGAAAATGCATCCCTGTTGCTTAAGCCACCCAATATGTGGTGTTTTGCTATGACAGCCCTAATAGACACCAGCACTGTCTGAAAAGCCATTGTGGTATATCAGGTTTCTGGTAGTGGTCATTTCAACTGATATAGACATTAGGTTTACTGTTCTTTTCACTAAGAAAAAATTTGCTCATTTATTTCACCACAGGTTTTAAGAATCTGGAAGTGACACATGCGGATATTGGAACATCAACAAATTCAAAGGGAAAGGTTTGTTCAGA
>NW_007735893.1:27580-31426 GCF_000696425.1 Galeopterus variegatus
AACCCAGCCACAGTGGTCCCTTGATTACACCAGCCTCCAGAACCGTGAGAAAATGCATCCCTGTTGCTTAAGCCACCCAATATGTGGTGTTTTGCTATGACAGCCCTAATAAACACCAGCACTGTCTGAAAAGCCATTGTGGTATATCAGGTTTCTGGTAGTGGTCATTTCAACTGATATAGACAATAGGTTTACTGTTCTTTTCACTAAGAAAAAATTTGCTCATTTATTTCACCACAGGTTTTAAGAATCTGGAAGTGACACATGCGGATATTGGAACATCAACAAATTCAAAGGGAAAGGTTTGTTCAGAGTTTTAATCTATTTCCAATGCATGAGCTGGGAGTTTCCAAATTAAAAAAAAGAAAAATTGGACAAACAGGGGAAGAGCACATCCCCAATGCAAAAAGCTCAGAAAAAAAAACAAATGTAGGAGCATTAAACTAACTTCATAATTTCTTGATTCATTTTCTTGACCTTCCTATAAATAGTGAAGATCTTAGAAAGGACACTACCACCGAAAATATAATCCTTTTCACATAGGGATTCTTTATTTTAAACCGATGCCTGCAAAATCTCATGAACTCAGGAGATATTTCCATGGCCTTACTGACACTGACTAGCTCCCCTGCTATCTAGATTTTCCTGATTTTCCATGGCTCATAATGCGTAATATCAAGAGGCTATGGAAGGTCAGAATGACATCCCAAAATCCCCTTGAAAGGCTCAGTTTGTGGACCAAAATTGAGGCCCAGTCTCTCCCTTCCTTGAATCAATTTTTCTGGTGATTTCACTTTGCCACAAGACAGAAAGAGTAGGCCAAAACTAGTGAGTGAGATCAGAAACTATCCTAAAAACAGATATTAAAGATATAAAAATTTCCTAAATTATATGCTGATATTCATAGACTTTGTCCCTTAAATTCAATGCAGTCATTGGGGCTTCCCAGTGATCTCTTTTGGCCAAAATACCCCTACACCTTCATGTGGGTTTGTTTTTATTGTGTTATTCTTGTTTTCGTTTAATAATTATGACATGATTCAGATGTAGTAAAGTGCCAGGTAGAAGAAAGTAAAGTAGAAATATCAAACAGATGAAGGGTTAGGTTTGATAGGGAATCAGAACATTTACCTACATAGTAAGCATTCTTGTTAAGGTCTTTAAATATTGTCAGTTATTAAGTATGTACTATCTGTTTTCTGTTCCTTTCTTTGCAAAAGTCTAGTTGCAGAGTCTCATTCCTAGAAATGGTTTCTGAGTACTATTTTGGTGGATTCAGAAACATCCCTTCCTTAGATGTAATACTATAAGTAATTTTAGATCTTTAGATATCTGGCCTATTGTTTTATCTTCCATATAAAAAGTCAATTAATGAGTAAGCTCAATTACTGACTGTATTACAGTCATTACTGACTATATTAGCAAGGGTTCTCCAAAGAAACAAAACCAATAGAAACTCACTTCATATATAAAGATATAAGTCAACTGAAAGTGAAGGGCTGAAAAAAGATATTTCATGCAAATGGAAACTAAAAGAAAGCAGGAGTAGCTATATTTCTATCACATAAAATAGATTTCTAGCCAAGAAAAGTAAAAAGAAGATAAGGAAAGTCATTATATAAAGACAAAAATGATCAATTCAACAAGAGGATATAATGATTCAAAATATATACACACCCAACTCTGGAGTACCTAGATATATAAAGCAATTATTATTAGACCTAATGGGAGAGATAGACTCCAACACAATAATAGCTGGAGACTTTAAGACCCCACTTTCAGCAAAGGACAGATCATCCAGACAGAAAATTAACAAGAAACATCAGAATTAATCGACCTAATGGGAGAGATAGACTCCAACACAATAATAGCTGGAGACTTTAAGACCCCACTTTCTGCAAAGGACAGATCATCCAGACAGAAAATTAACAAGAAACATCAGAATTAATTTGTACTCTCGGTCAATTGGATCTAATGAACATTTATAGAACATTTCATCCAACAGATGCAGAATACACATTTTTCTCAGCAGCACATGAAACATTCTCTAGAATAAAGTACATGTTAGGTCACAAAACAAGTCTCAACAAATTTTAAAAAACTGAAATCATGTCAACTATCTTGTCTGACCTCAACTAAATAAAACTAGAAATCAATAAGGAAAGGGACATTGGTAACTGTACAAATACATGGAAATTAAACAGCATATTACTAAACAATGAATGGGTCAAAGAATAAATTAAAAATGTAATTAAAAAATTCCTGGAGGCAAATGAAAATGAAAACACAAAATACCAGAACAATGAAACTACTACAAGAAAACATAGGTGAAACGCTATATGAAATGGGAGCGGGCAGTGCTTTTTTGAACAAGACGACAAAGGCACAGGAAACTAAAGCAAAAATACATAGACAGGACTACATCAAACTAAAAAGCTTCCACACAACAAGAGACACTATCATCAAAGTGTCCCTTTAAATGACACTGGCTCTCTCTACTCTCTCTGAAAATCCAGAGAGCAATAGGATTTCTTCAGCAATCTCTGAAGGTCCTAGGAGCAATAGGGTTTCTGAGTAAGTGGCAAGGCTTTGCAAAGCTCTCCAAGACCAGGGCCAGCAAAGAGTGTCTGTATCCTGGAAAGGCTGGAATTCCCCAAATTACAAATAAAACATAAAGGTCTTATTTGGTTTGCTTCTTTTTTTCCTGTGATGTCAGAGATGTATCTCTCTATCAAGGAAAAGTCAATTCCTCTTGAGAATAAGCAAACCAGAATCAAGATCCATGGAAAGAGTTACTATGGACGAGTTCACAGAGGCAACTGAGCTTTGGTTTTTGTTCACCTCCCCATCATAGTTTCATCATACGCTAGTGTCAGATGAGCTGTGGGACAGAGACACTCTCAGCAGTCTCTGTAAAATTGCCTGTCAATGCTGATAGTAGCAGTCAATATATCCTTGCTTGGTTGGTTTATTTCATGGAAATTTTTTGTCTGGTTTTATTGGGGATCCTCTGACACAAACTAGTAGCTTTCATGAAAATTTCAGAGATTATTGTCATACAGCTTACAACCCAAATAGTTTCAATAACTCATCAGATTCTAGAGTTAATAACTGATATTTTATAATAGCCTCTTCAAACCATTCCAAAAACATGACTTCTTGAGATACCATGGGGTCCAGGGTCTTATCAAGATTTTCCTACTTGTAGAATGATAACTTTGTTCTTTTGTCTCCATGTTATCCTTTCGCATATGGCTTTTATGATAGTCACCATCTCAGAAGACATGAAAACATTTAGCAGTTCTTTAATATATTGACTATTTTTAATTTGTTTCTTGTGGAAGCGTAAAACTCTTATTTCCGCAGCACTTCAAAACCATGGACTACTTCAAAAGCACACTTGTTATCTGTGTATAGAATAACTCCCCTCTCTTCTCACTTGGCAGTCTGTGCTGAGTAATATAGGTTCTGCCATATGGATAAATTGTACTCTGATTGGAGCTATATTCTAGGGATAAATTGAAATCAGTTAAGGCGTATCTCCTGCCTAAGCATTTCCCATTTTACTCTTAAGATATGACCTGTCAAAAAACAAGATTAAATCTGGTGTTTTTAAAAGCCATCTAATGAATTCTTTTTCAGGACATTGTCAATTATCCATTAGAGGAGAGAGTCATGGATTTCCTTTTTTAGAGTAAAAGAAGAAGAGTGTCAGGATCGGAAGTGTTGCCACATTTGACAGAAGTGTATGGAGAATAAAGTAGTTAAATTCCTTGAGAACTAAGCCTGCATACTGAAAACTGTAAGCAACTAGGACTGTGCAGTGTAAGGGGCCGTAGACTTAAA
>NW_007735893.1:32769-45270 GCF_000696425.1 Galeopterus variegatus
AAAATAGTAGATTTCCCCCCACAGAATGCCTTACACTTCATGGAGGTCTTTAAATTATGCTGGCTTTGGACATGAATATATTGGAAATTCAATGTTTAAATTAGCTGTAAGCTAATAATGAATTGAAAGTACTCAAGGACTTTGAAAAATGCCATCGGGCGAGCATGTTTTGGAGATCCCAGCTGCATAGTAAACCCCAAAGTATGGAGCTGCCAGTCTAGGGTCACAGAAGCAAAGGGTTCTTTCTCAGTGAGGGTCCAATGGTGACAGTCACAGGCTGAAGGAGAGGTGGAGGATTTAGGGTTGATAATGTAGCAATCTTACCAATAAGAATAGCATAAGGTTCTCCTTTAGTATTTAGAAAAAGTTTTCCTTGTGAGTTTAAAGGTAAAATATGAAATTGGGCTTTGTTTCCTCCTCAGTGGTGGATAAAACCTTCATTAATCATCTTTAAAAATAAACCTTCATTAATCAACTGCTTCATTTTTTCTCCTCCAGGCTTTTAGCTAGTGTGAGACAATCATTTCTCAAATGTCCTTTTCTATTTTTAGCATTTACAGGTATTTTTGTCAAGCATTTCCCTCTGATTCTTGACTGAATTGGGAGCATCTAGCTGCTAAATCTGCAAGAGCATCAGTATATGGTGAGGTTTTATTTGTTTGTGGGTTTTGTTTTAAAATACTATCAAAGTGCTCTGTGAGTAGATTGACAACAGGGCTCTTCTACATTCCAGTACTTGTTTATATAATAAATACCCTATTTCTGGTTTAAGGTCATTCTCAGAAAGTAGAAAAAACAAAACAAAAACCCTGAGGTCCTCAAGGATCTATTCTTGAAAGTTCGCTAAAGTTCTTGAAGACCATATCTGTAAAGTCTCCAAAGGATTTGAATTAGTGTCCAGTCTATTTGTACAAGAAGACTTTGAAAATAGCCTCTCAAATATGTTCTCCACTACAGCTTTATAGCTTTTCTAAATCTCTATGCCTCTGTGGAATTCCCTGCAATTTCTCAGTATTTTCTCATTTTGCTTTTTGTTTTGTTTACTTTCTCTTTCTCTCTCTCTAATATAGATATGGTAGCTATAAGTTATATGTTCCTAGGAATATTTCAAATTCATCTGCAAATATTTGTTTATCATGTTTCTGTTGCAGAAAGTTATTGACATAACCTTTCAGCTCAGGGTGAGACCAAGGCTGAAAAACTCCCAGAGAAACTAGGCCTGTCATAAAGGGGATTTAAACATGAGAACCAATTGAGCTTTAGGGGTCCCTGGATGAAATGGAGGGAGGAAGTAGCTCAGAAAGGAGGCAGAGACAGAGGAAAACTGAGACACATAGGATGGGAGCAGAAGAGTAGTAGGCTGAAGGCCACTGATTGCAAGTTGTTATTTGGAATGATCTAGAAAAAAATAGTTTTCAATATTTTACATTTTTATTTGTCTTAGTCAAATACTTTTATAAGAAAGCAACTTAGGTATCTGAATTTCATTTGGAAGCTTCCCCATTCCAACAAAATAATGCAGACCAGTGAATGGAATTTTACTTTATTCTGTTTTAAAGGGCCTCTCATTTGAACAATTTTATTCTTATCAAAACTTTTCCATAGGGAACTTAGGTATCTGAATTTCATTTGGAAGCTTCCCCATTCCAACAAAATAATGCAGACCAGTGAATGGAATTTTACTTCTATTCTGTTTTAAAGGGCCTCTCATTTGAACAATTTTATTCTTATCAAAACTTTTCCATAGGAGCTCTGTGATGTTAAAGTTTCCTTGGTGAATTTAAGCTTTTTAGAAAGATAATCACCAAAATTCAAATTGTGATATAAATTCCTGTAAGAAACAGGGTTCCAACCCAAAGAAGTTCTGGACTTAAGTTTAGACTGAGAAAACCCATAATAGCATGGAAACAGTTTGATGAAAACATTGTTTATGCATCTTGTGTTTCAGATCCCAACCTATATTCAGCTTTTCCAATCACACACTCAGCAATCTGTGATTCCCAGTACATGAAAGCTTAGAGAGGAGATTGGATGTAGGACTAGGCTCTCACAGACAGCATAATACGTCCTCATAAGGTTTTGAAAACTGACCCAAGGTAAAGTTTGTCCAAAGGACACCAACCAGGTAGAAACCTTGTGTACACATAAGGCTCTGAGCTAATCCTAGAAGCAGATATAATGGGAACAATGTCTGTCTCATCCCTAAAAACATCCTCCTGCAAACTCAACAATAAAAAATGACTAGGACAGGCAAAGAAAGTTTAGTCCGGGGTGGGGCTGGAAATCTGAAGTCTTGCTTCTTCAGTGCTCATAGGCCATAACAGGAGGTGGTTCAGGTTACACTGTTGCAGTGTATTGCAGCGAACTCACAAAGAGAGGCAAGACACTGAGGCTTGTGGCAGGAAGCAGGGTTTATTGAGCAGCGGCTCAGTGGACTCCTGTCACAAAGGTTGAGCCCGGAACACAGTGGGACAGTTTTTTTATATCATAGTATTTTCAGGTTTTTACAGCTGGGCAAAAGGGGTGATCTTATGTGGTTATGACTCTCTCTCATGGTGGAAAATTACAGCAGGTCAGGGGAGAAGCAGAGTGGAAAATTCCATTACAGCAGTGTGTGGCAACTGTAGTGTGAGACAAGGTGGGGGTGCAGCTGCAGGTGGGTCTGTATGATATCCAGGCTGGGGTCTTGGTTCAGTTAGCCATTACAGCACAGTGGGGTACAGTTGGGCATACAAAGGTGCCTCATTCCCCCCTTTGATGCACTGACTGTGGCCAGACATGGCCCAGTCATACAGCATCATTATATATGGTATTATTATAACTTTTGGGGTGCTGCTGGGCTAATGGTTTGTATTGCCATAGTGAGAGCATTTGGGCTATTGTTTTAATTCTATTATGGCCTCCAGGGAGGATGTGACTGTGTATATTACCAGAGGCAGCCGGCAAGGCGGGATGAGACAGGTGCCCATTATGGAAAGGACCATAATAATAAGTATATTGCAGCAAACTCACAAGGAGAGGCAAGACACTAAGGCTTGTGGCAGGAAGCAGGGTTTATTGATGCCAGCAGTGGCTCAGCAGACTATTGTCACAAAGGCTGAACCCTGAACACAACAGGGCTGGCTTTTTTATATCATAGCATTTCTGGGTTTTTACAGTGGGGCAAAGGAGGTGATCTTATATGGTACCTGAACACAGCAGGGCTGGTTTTTTTTATATCATAGCATTTCTGGGTTTTTACAGTGGGGCAAAGGAGGTGATCTTATATGGTTATGATTCTCTCTCATGGTAGAAAATTACAGCAGGAAAGAGCAGAGTGGAAAATTCCATTATAGCAGTATGTGGCAACTGCAGTGTGACAATGTTGGGGTGCAGTTGCAGCTGGGTCTATATGATATCTGGGTCAGGGTCTTGGTTCAGTTAGCCATTGCAGCACAGTGGGGCAGAGCCGGGCATACATGGGTGCCTCAACACCTTCCCATTTTCATAGCCAGCCCTCAAAATCCAATTCAGTGAATGAGCCTAGTAAGAAATCAACTTACCAGAAGCAGAGGACTTGCCCTGGAATTGGAATGTTTCAAAAAGTTATTAAATACATAAAACATGGACATGTTGTTCTAAATAAAGACCAATCAAACATCACAAAACAGTTTCTGGAAAGTAAAAAATAATTTTTTTTCCCAAATTAAAGGAGAAACTAAGTGAATGGATCAAATAATAGAATGGATAGAGCTACATAGACTGATGATTTAAAAGAGCAAATCCTCCTCACCCAACACAGAGAAGGAAAGAGATGAATGTACATGAGAAATGTTAAGGAACATGGTGTTTCAGACAAGAGAAGCTTGGTGAACTGAGGAGGAAAAAAGAAAGATGTGAGAGCAGCCAATTGCCCTGTGGTACAGAAGGGTCCAGGTCACAGCAGCTGCTCAAAAGGGTAAAGAAAAGCCCCAACCAGACACAGCCTTGTAGAATTACAGAACATAGAACACCAGCAAAAGTCCTCAACAGTCCCATAAAGGGAAAGCTGGTCAGGTAAACAGGAGTGAGAGATCAACTCATAAACAATTTCTTGCCAGTGACACTGGATGGAAGACATGAATGCAATAACTCCTTCAAAATTCTGAGGGAAAACGATTTTAAAATGCCAACTCAAATTAGCAATTGAGTGTAAGATAGATTTGAGTATAGGTATTTGATACACATAAATTCTTAGAATTTTTTAATCATATAAGATATGTGCAAATATACCTATGCATGTGTGTGTGTGTGTGTGTGTGTGTGTGCATTTGTTTTTCCACTAAAATTGGAAAGGAATGTAGAAAAATATTATATCATTAGATAACTGAGCAAATCAAAAGTTTCTGGACTATGAATCCTATTCTGTTTTTCTTCTAGTGATCAGATTTGGTAGCATAGGTTTACATTGTTATCTATCTGTTTAATCTGGGTATGCAGTGTTATTTGCTATTGACGTCATAAAAAAATACTATATATATATATATATATATATATATATATATATAGTATTTTTTTATGACGTCAATAGCAAATAACACTGCATACCCAGATTAAACAGATAGATAACAATGTAAACCTATGCTACCAAATCTGATCACTAGAAGAAAAACAGAATAGGATTCATAGTCCAGAAACTTTTGATTTGCTCAGTTATCTAATGATATAATATTTTTCTACATTCCTTTCCAATTTTAGTGGAAAACCAAATGCACACACACACACACACACACACACACATGCATAGGTATATTTGCACATATCTTATATGATTAAAAAATTCTAAGAATTTATGTGTATCAAATACCTATACTCAAATCTATCTTACACTCAATTGCTAATTTGAGTTGGCATTTTAAAATCGTTTTCCCTCAGAATTTTGAAGGAGTTATTGCATTCATGTCTTCCATCCAGTGTCACTGGCAAGAAATTGTTTATGAGTTGATCTCTCACTCCTGTTTACCTGACCAGCTTTCCCTTTATGGGACTGTTGAGGACTTTTGCTGGTGTTCTATGTTCTGTAATTCTACAAGGCTGTGTCTGGTTGGGGCTTTTCTTTACCCTTTTGAGCAGCTGCTGTGACCTGGACCCTTCTGTACCACAGGGCAATTGGCTGCTCTCACATCTTTCTTTTTTCCTCCTCAGTTCACCAAGCTTCTCTTGTCTGAAACACCATGTTCCTTAACATTTCTCATGTACATTCATCTCTTTCCTTCTCTGTGTTGGGTGAGGAGGATTTGCTCTTTTAAATCATCAGTCTATGTAGCTCTATCCATTCTATTATTTGATCCATTCACTTAGTTTCTCCTTTAATTTGGGAAAAAAAATTATTTTTTACTTTCCAGAAACTGTTTTGTGATGTTTGATTGGTCTTTATTTAGAACAACATGTCCATGTTTTATGTATTTAATAACTTTTTGAAACATTCCAATTCCAGGGCAAGTCCTCTGCTTCTGGTAAGTTGATTTCTTACTAGGCTCATTCACTGAATTGGATTTTGAGGGCTGGCTATGAAAATGGGAAGGTGTTGAGGCACCCATGTATGCCCGGCTCTGCCCCACTGTGCTGCAATGTTGTTAAGAGGGTAGAAAATCCTGTTATGGTAATTGAAAGGTGAAGACTTGAAGAGGTGATTGGATTGTAGGAACATACATCAATGAATGGATTAAAAAGGGTGGTCAGGGGCATGGTTCTGAAGGCTTTAAAAGGAGAGTGCATGAGAAGCTCTCTCTGCTCCCACAGTCTTACAATGTGAGATGCCTGGGTCACGGTCACCACCACCAGATGGACTTTGGATTTCCTAGCCTCAGAAAATGTAAGCAATAAATTTCATTTTCTTTATAATTATCCAGTTCCAGTTATTTTGTTATAAGCAACAAAAATGGACTAACACAGAAAATTGGTAGCGGAGAGTTGGGGTGTTGCTTATAATGGATACTTGAAAATGTAGAAATGACTTTGGAACTGGGTGTTGAGGAGAGGTTGGAGAAGTTTGGAGGAATCATAAGAAAACAAAAAGACAAGGGAAAGTTTGGAATACCTTAGAGACTGGTTACGTGGTGGCGAGCAGAATGCTGATAGAAATATGGACTGTGAAGACCATTCTAAGGAGGTCTGAGATAGAAATAAGAAGTTTATCAGAAACTGAGGCAAAGATCACCATGCTGTGAACTGGCAAGGAATTTAGCTGCATTTGGTCCATTCCCTAGGACTTTGTGGAAGTCAGAACTTAGGAGTTGTGGACCAGAGCGTTTAGCAGAAGAAATTTCTAAGCAGCAAAGCAGTAAGCAGCAAGCATTAAGGAAGCCTACACTCAGTTATGGTGGCAAGACATGATATAAGGCCAGAATTTAAAAGGGAAGCAGAGTGTAAAAAGTTTAGAAAATTTAGAGAAGCAGAGAACATGCAATGGTGCAGCCCAGAGGCCCTTAGCTAAGAAGATAAGTACAAAGAAAAGTGATTATCAAGAGAAGGGGGAAAGGGCCCTGGAAGAATTGCAGAAGACTCTGGGGCCAATCCTTACATTTTAGGCCCAAAGACCTAGGGAGACAGAATGGTCTTGGGGAACAGACCTGAGGCACCCTCCACAGGCTCACTGCTCAGGGCCACCTCAGGAAGCTGCTTCCAGCAACAGCACCCCAGTTGCTTTGGCTACTCCAGCCATGGCTAAATTTGCTGCATGTGTGGCTGGACCTGCAACTTTAGAAAATACAAACCAGAAGCCATGGCAGTGTCCACGTGGTGTTAGGTTTGTGGGCTGGCAGAACATGAGAGCAGTGGAGGTGTGGCAGCCTCTACCCAGATTCCAAAGGACGTATGGAAAAGTCTGGGGGTCCAGGAAGAGATCTGTCACAGTGGTGAAGTCACCACAGACAGCCTTCACTAGAGCAATGCAGAGTGGAAACATGGGGTCAGAGATGCATCAGAGAAACCCCGTCAGCACCATGTCTAGTGGAGCTGTGAGAACAGGACTGCCATGGAGACCCCACACCTATGGAGCTACCAGGGTGGGACACCAGTCTAGGAGAGCTGAAATGTGGCCTGCAACCAGGAAAACCATAGGAGTGGATCTGCCAGAGGACTTGGGGACCCAACCCCCACACGAGCATACAGAGGAGGTTGAACATGGAGTCAAGGTACATGATTTACCAGCTTTGAGATTTAATGCCTGCCCTGCTGGGTTTTGGACTTGTTTGGGACCTGTTACCACTTTCTTTTGGCCTATTTTTCCCTTTCAGAATGGGAATATATACCCTATGTTTGTCCCACCATTTTATCTTGGAAGTAGATAACTTGTATTGATTTCATAGATGGGACTTTGAACTTTGGACTTTTGAGCTGAAACAAGTTAAGACTTTGGGGATGAAATGATTGTATTTGCATGTGAAAAAGACATGAGTTTTGGGTGGCCAGGGACAGAATGTAATGGATTGAATTATGTCCCCCCCAAAACTCACTGAAGCTTGAATTGTGTCCTCAAGTTTTATGTATTAGAATCTTAGCCCCCAGTGTGACTGTTAAGAGGGTGAGAAATCCTATTATGGCCATTGAAAGGTGGAGCCTTGAAGAGGTGATTGGATTGTAGGAACATGCAGTAGTGAATGGATGAAAAATGGTGGTCAGGGGCATGGTTCTGAGGGCTTTAAAGATTAGGGCTTTAAAGATCTGTCTGTCTGTCTTTCTCTCTCTGCTTCTACCATCTTGCAATGTGAGTCCCCTGAGTGACTGTTGCCACCACCAGGTGGAGTTTGGATTTCCGAGCCTCAGAAACTGTAAGCAATAAATTTTGATTTTCTTTATAAATCACCCAGTTCCAGATATTTTTTTATGAGCAACAAAAACAGACTAATACAGCTTGTTTACAGTAATTGTAAAAATTAAGTTACAGATTAACCTTAAGGCCCCTTTAGGAATTCCTGCATGCACACAAGACTTCAAGGTGACTGCCACAATGACCCTCCTGGGGTGACAATGATGAAGACCAGCACCATCTTGGGCCTTCTGAGCAAATGCAAGGACCAAAGCCTTAACTGAGCATGCACCCATGACGCAACCAGGAAGAACAGAATGGACACCTCCAGTGATGCTGGCCTGTACCCCTTAACTCCTTTCCCTATAAAGGACCCTGAACATCTCCCCTCAGGGGTCTAGTTTTACTTAGCTACCTCCCTTAAGCATAAATCTATCTTCTCTTTTAATAAAACATTGCTTGCTTTACTGCTTGGTACATTGTTCATTTCTCTGACTTTGGGACCCAAGAGCCTAATTCGGTAACAGTATTATATTAAAATAGTAACTGAATTATATGCTATGTTGATTTTCATTAATATTATGCTGATTTCTATTTTTCTTTCCCACAAATACGAATACGTAATGGACAAGAGATGAACAACCCCTGGCCCCTTTCTGGAGAACCTATTACTGGTAACAGTATTATATTAAAATAGTAATTGAATTATATGCTATGTTGATTTTCATTAATATTATGCTGATTTCTATTTTTCTTTCCCACATATACGAATACGTAATGGACAAGAGATGAACAACCCCTGGCCCCTTTCTGGAGAACCTATTACTACTACACGTCAAGACAAATTGACTCAATTCTCAATTGTTTAGTCTATGGGGAGGAAGTTTTCCTTGGTCTGTACATGTCATATAAGATAGTTCAATTGTATAACTGAAATGTCAGCTAAGGTCACTCTGTTCTTTGCCATTTAAATCAAGTAGGCTCTATTGCCCAGTTCCTCTGGGCCTTTTGTGTTTCATGGTCATTTCTGAGTCTCCTCCATTCCTGTTTCAGCTGACCTCTTAATCGCACTCTCACTTTATATAGTTTGGCTTCAATTCTTTTTACTTTATTATGCAGAGAAGTTTAGCTCTTCCCTTTGTGTTTGTATTGTGTCTGCCTTTGTAAATCAAAAGACTCTTTAAAGTTTCTGCTAAAACAAAGGGCTATGGCTCTGGGCCTCACTTTTGCGTAGCAAAGAAGAAACATTAGTAGCTTTGAAAAATACTTTTATAATCTTTCCTTGCTCTCAAGTCGCTGAGACACCATTCTGTTGAGACTAAGTTTCAAGAAGTACAGAATTATGCCACCTGCCTCTACCCCCAAAACCTTAGGAAACAAAAAAAGCAATAGTCAGTTTTTCCTTTAAAAATATTAATATTGGGTCCATTGCATTAATGATCAGTTAATCCATGAGTAATGCATACTAGTCAGCATTTCCACATAAATTCAGCAAGGTTTTCACCTGAGTTAAAAGGAGCACACACAGTTGGGAATAATGTATGTTTGCGTACGTCTGAAAAGCTGTTTTTGGAACCCACTGGAGTACGAGGCTCTGAAGACTTCTCAGAGAGTACTTAGTTTAATATGCAAGAATCAAACAGACCAGCCTGATCCAGTAGCAAATTTTACTCTTAGTTGGGAAGGGGTTAGTTCCATACTTGACAAGAGTAAGCAGTCAACAAAAACTTATTTTATGAAGGGATTCCACGTGGACTTGTTTACTGCCTCAGCACTCCCCTGAGTTTGATCCTGAACCAGAGTGCAGATTTGAGGAGGGTCAGTGGAGACCTTGGAGAGTGGGGTAGGAGCCTGCACAGCAAGCACAGCACATGCTCAGCCACTTCTTATCAGAAGGGCAGGCAGCTCTACACCCAGTTGTGCTGTCATATCGGTGACAGTAGACAGGTCCAAACGAAGACTGTGGTGTTTCCATGTGACATCTGGAATCTATTTTTCTCTACTCGTGTGAAAAGTGCCATTGGAATTTTTACCCTTATCAAGAATTTTATCCTAATCAAGGATTGGGTTGAATTTGCAGATCATACCACAAAAGGCTATGAATAGCCAAATCAATTTTGAGAAAGAAGAACAAAGCTGGAGGCATGATTTAAAAATGTATCAGAAAGCTGCAGTAGTGAAAACAGAGTGGTGCTGGCATAAAAACAGATGTATAGACCAGTGGAGCAGAATAGAGAGCCCAGAAATACATCTCTCCCCGTAAGGCCAACTGAACTTCGACAAAGGTGCAAAGAACACAAAATTAGGAAAGAATGTTCTCTTCAACAAATGGTGTTGGGAAAATTGGTTATTCACATGCAAAAGAGTAAAATTGAATTTTTATCTTGCATCATACACAAAAATTAACTCAAAATGGATTAAGAATTTAAAGATAAGTCTCATAACTGGGCTGGCCCGTGGCTCACTCGGGAGAGTGTGGTGCTGATAAAGATAAGTCTCATAACTGTAAAACTCCTAGAAGAAAAGACAGGAAAACAATTTCATGACTTTGATCTTGGTTGGAAAAGTTTTATAGATATGACATCAAAAGCAGAGGTGACAAAAACAGAAATAAGCAAGTGGGATTACATCAAACTCAAAAGCTTCAGTAAAGCAAAGAAAACAATCAAAAAAGTGAAAATACAACCTATATATGCAAGAAAATACAAGGCATTTCAGAAAGTTTATGCAAAATTCATATTATCTTTTAATTCTATTTTTCCATGAACTTTTGGAAGTACCCTTGTATTTGCAATTTATACGTCAAAGTGGTTAATTTCCAAAAAATATAAAGAACTCAATAATAAACAAACTAATACACCAGTTGAAAAATGAGCAATACACTTGAATAGACATTTCTACAAATAAGACATGCAAATGGCAAACAAGTGTATGAAAAACTGCTCAAGGTCACTAATCATCAAGAAAATACAAATAAAAACAAGATATCACCTCACATCTGCCAGGATGACTATTATAAGAAAAACAGAAAAGACAACAAATGTTGTAAAGGATGTGGAGAAACTGAAACTCTTGTACAGTGTTGGTAAGCGTAAAAAATGGTGCAGTTGTTATGGAAAACAGTATGGAAGTTCTTCAAAATATTAAAAATAGAACTACCATTTGATTTAGCAATTCCACTTCTGGTTATTTGTTCAAAACAATTGAAATCAGGATCTCAAAGCAAGCAATATTAGCACTTCTATGTTCATTGCAGCACGGTTCATAATAACCAAGATATTGAAACTACCTAAGTGTCTATCAACATGAATGGTTAAAGAAATGTAATATGTACATACAATTGAAAACTTCTAACCTGCGCTATCTGCTTTTGTAAATGGGCTTGCTCTAACTTAGCAATAGTGAGGCCATCTTAGAAGCTGTTACAGCAAGACACCCCTTGCCCCCCTCTCCCGGGCCAGCTAGACACACAGGATGTTCTGCTAGCCTTCAAGAGCTGAGAAATGTAGGTTGCAGTAAAACATAAAACTTTCCACATAAGCATGTTCTCTAAGGAACCTCTGGGTAGGGGTCTTATCACACCTGGGTAAGTGGGGCAAGAGGTGTGGTTGCTTGAGGAGGGGTCTCTGAGAATTGGCCTACTTCTCTTCCTACACAGGAAGAGATCAGAGCTGACAGCCTATGGTTTTCTTGCTAACACAGGCACAGGCTTGTAACCACAGAGCTATGAGGTACAGAAGTACTTAGCTGATTTTATGTCTCTACATAGCTAAGTCAATCCAGCAAATGGCCAAGTGTTCATCAGTAAAGAAGTCAAAAGGGAAATCACCTAGAAATGGATGGGTGCCAACCAATGAGCTTTAAGGTCACTTAAGTTAGCCAATAAACACTGCTTATTACTTTGTCTCCTTGCTGCCAAAAAGTTGCCCCAGAAAAATGTATAAAAAGACAGCTAAAAAGCCTAACGGGGTCTCACTTCAGCTTGGCGGTGAGAACCCAATGCGTTGGAAATAATAAATCTCTTGCTGTTTGCATTGCTCGTGGTCTTGTGGTCTCTTCGAGGCGAGTCTTCCCGTTCTATGTAAGATTTTCTTGCTGTTTGCATTGCTCGTGGTCTTGTGGTCTCTTCGAGGCGAGTCTTCCCATTCTATGTGAGATTGGGATTCATCCCAAATCTTACACAATGGAATACTATTCAGACTTTAAAAAGAAAGAAATTTTGCAATATGTGACAACATGGATGAACCTTAAGGACACTACACTTGGTGAAATAAGCCAGTCAGAGAAAGACAAATACTACTTGATTTCACTAACGCGAGGCAGCTAAAATAGTCAAATTCATAGAATCAAAGAGTGGAGTGGTGATTACATGGGGCTGGGGGAAGGTAGAAATGGAGAGTTAATAATTAATAAGTGTAAAGTTTCTGTCAAGCAAGATGTAGGAAAGAAAAGGTAATATTTTTTCCTCACCTGTCTCAAGATTCACTGCTGAAACCCCTATGACAAAAGACAGATTAACAAGAGAAAGGCATAACAAATTTATTTAACTAAAATTGTATATGACATGGCAGCCTTCAGAAATGAAGACCTAACGACTCAGGGAAAGCTGTACTTTTATGCCCCGTCTGATGAAAGGATAGTTGTAGAGAAACATGACTGGATAGAAAGAGCGTAGACCCTAATGGTAATAAACTGGGGGAGATTTAGCAAGGTCTGTTTGTTCAGATTCCTGT
>NW_007735893.1:45331-47191 GCF_000696425.1 Galeopterus variegatus
ACTACTTGATTTCACTAACGCGAGGCAGCTAAAATAGTCAAATTCATAGAATCAAAGAGTGAAGTGGTGATTACATGGGGATGGGGGAAGGTAGAAATGGAGAGTTATTAATTAATGAGTGTAAAGTTTCTGTCAAGCAAGATGTAGGAAAGAAAAGGTAATATTTTTTCCTCACCCATCTCAAGATTCACTGCTGAAACCCCTATGACAAAAGACAGATTAACAAGAGAAAGGCATAACAAATTTATTTAACTAAAATTGTATATGACATGGCAGCCTTCAGAAATGAAGACCTAACGACTCAGGGAAAGCTGTACTTTTATGCTCCGTCTGATGAAAGGATAGTTGTAGAGAAACATGACTGGACAGAAAGAGGATAGACCCTAATGGTAATAAACTGGGGGAGATTTAGCAAGGTCTGTTTGTTCAGATTCCTGTTGGCCTGTGGATATAGGGCAAGACCCCTCTGGACTGAAGGCCTGATGACCTACTTTCAGGTAAGGTGTGTCAGAGAATTCTTTGTATAACCTCAGGGGAGAAAGGTGGGCAAAAGTAAGAGAATGACCTTCTGCTTCTGTGGTTGGTTTTCTAAATTTCCTTCGGCTTGAAATACTCAATATGCCAAAGTGCCATGTAGGGAAGTTTAAACTTTCCTCCGAAGTTTTGATTAAACTGACAACAAACAGTTGAGGAAAGCTGAAGTAAACTGACAACAAACAGTTTAACAGGAGAAAAAGCATACAAACTTGTTAACATGCAAGTGTGCACAGGAACTGCACAAAATATAACACTCGAAAAAGGGCCAGAGGGCTGGAGCTTAGACAGTGCCCTCTTTGCAGGGTAGAGGGACATGGGGTGACATAGGCAGTTCTGAGGGGTAGTAAAGAGTTTTAGGAAAGTTGACTGGGAACTAAGAACAGACAATAGTTTGTAAATGATTCACTCTGGAAACTGAAGAATAGACAACAGCATTTGACAAAGTCTGCCCGGGTGTGTTGACGTTCCTCAGTCATCCTTCCTGTGATGTGAGTTCAATCCTCTCGGGTTAATGAAATTTTAAGGAAGTGATCAGATAGAAGGCAACCGGGTTCCTTCTGGAGGAGCTTCAGAGAAGGAAACTTCAAAGAGAGAGAGTTCTACCCTCAGCTTGGGGTGAGAAACAGGAAACGATCAGAATGTCCATAGTTCTGAGGCCGCTTCTAAGACCTTTCGATTTTCTTTAGTTCAAAGTGCTTAGCATGCCCAAGTGCCATATTTGGCATATCTTTTTCTGAGCCCCAACACTGAATTTTGGAATATTGTACTCTAAACCCTAACAAAGATGAATAAGCTCTGGAAATCTGCTATACAACAAAGTAACTATAGTCAACAATAACATACAAACATTAAGAGGGTAAGACTTCATGTTAAGTGTTCTTACCACAGATAATTAAATAAAAGATGCTGGTTTCCATTAAAAAAAAAGCATATTTCATGATTTCTACCACCTTCGTGCCAACCTCTGTGAGTAGTTAGGAACTGTTTTTCTAATCTTTTTCCTTCCCTGTTTCTAGTGTAACTTTTTGTTTTTTAACATAATATTAAGCCTAGTGTTTTGTACATATTTTTAGAATACCACCTGCAAATTAAAAAAGAAAACCTCATGGCATTGTATAAAACAATTAGAACCATATTAATATTTCACAAAATGAGACTTGATAGTCATTAAAATAACTGAACAGTATGACTATAGAGTAAGTAACTCCAGAGTTGAGATTAAGCTATTCAGGATTGAAAGACAAACATGAATTTGACTCATTATATGTTAGATAAATAATACTTAGCATATAAAGTGAACTTTATATATTCTTTTAAAAAGAT
>NW_007735893.1:48183-48895 GCF_000696425.1 Galeopterus variegatus
ATAGTCATTAAAATAACTGAACAGTATGACTATAGAGTAAGTAACTCCAGAGTTGAGATTAAGCTATTCAGGATTGAAAGACAAACATGAATTTGACTCATTATATGTTAGATAAATAATACTTAGCATATAAAGTGAACTTTATATATTCTTTTAAAAAGATATAATCTTTAAAAAATATTTTAAACCTCAGGACATTGAAAAATTCTAATGGGAAATAAATTTAGGAGTTTCATTTTCCAGGATGCAAAATTTCATATTGAATAAATAAATCCTTTAGAAATTGTACACAAGATAAAAGATAAAAATAATAACAACATAATATAATAATGCTAATATTCAGAATACATTTAGTCTTTTTTATAGAGACTGGGAGGGCCAGGCACTATACTAAGCTTTTTATGTATATTAACTCATTGTGAATTGTACGGTGCTCTGGCTCTTTTCGGAATACTGCTCACACTGCCAATTGTGGAGCTCTTTTACCTGCCCATAATCCTGCACTGACTGGGCCAATTGTCGAGCTAGGGCTGGGTCTGCAGCTCACAGACCCCTCAAGGCCTTTGTCCAGACTGGGTCATAAATGCTTCACATGCCAGGCTGGGTCACAAATCCTTCACAAGCCAGGCTGGGTCACAAATCCTTCACACGCCAGGCTGGGTCACCAGACCCCTCACACGAAGGTCTATGAGCTAGGTAACTGGCAAACAGG
>NW_007735893.1:48992-50603 GCF_000696425.1 Galeopterus variegatus
TCTCTTCCTGGAAATCTTTCAGTTTTCAATGAGTGTGGTTTTTATTTAGAATAAGCTGAGCTAGTACCTAACACATAAAATACGAAACAAAACACAAACTAAATGAGCACCTCAATCTCATTAAGATCTTGGCATAAATTTGGGTTGAATAGTTCCATCTCCTTTAATTGAAAAGTATAGCATCAGATAAAAATTATATCTTACTTTCTAGATACAAATAAATAAAAAGTGTGCTAAAACTTCTTAAATATCCATAAGAAATTAGAGGAGCTCCTTTTCTTGAGAAAATCAGAACACTATTTTTTTCTTTTAGTTAGGTAATAAATGACTTTATTAAAAGAGTCCACTTTTTTCAATCTGAAGCACATGTGCTTTTGTTAAAAATTATAATGTAGGGGGCCGGCCCAGTGGCGCACTGCTACAGTGCGCCGCTTGGGAGCGCAGCGGCGCTCCCGCCGAGGGTTCGGATCCCACATACAGACCAGTTCCCGCTCACTGGCTGAGCGAGGTGCGGGCGCAACACCGAGGGTTGCGATCCCGTTGCTGGTCCCGGTCCAGTACGGGCGCAACACTGAGGGTTGCTATCCGTTGCCGGACACGAAAAAAAGACAAAAAGGAAAAAAAAATTATAACTTAGTGATTTAAGATAATTTTGCTGTTAGTATTCAAGGTCAAAAAATATTAGCAGACCTGCAGAGAAGGAAGATTCAATATATTTGTCAAAAATATAAACTTTGCCATGAAAGTTACTTATCACTAATNTGAGCTAGGTAACTGGCAAACAGGTCCTTGGAAGCCATAGGTTGGAAAGCATGGCTGCTCATGTGTCAGTGGCCACCCAAAGCAGGAAACTCTAGCCAAGGAGGTGATGCCACAGAGGCGCACTAACTCCACCCACACGCCACCTATTCATAGCAAATGTTCGGCAAGATTCTGAACATCTGAGGGGCCCTGACCATTTTCCTATATTTTCCCAACCTGAAACTTCACAATATTTCTGGTAGGGAGGCACTAATATTATCCTCTTTTTCCACATGTGGAAACTGAGGCACAGAAGGCAGACAGTCTGTTTCCAGAGTTGGACCTTCTGAACCATTCTACAGAGACCTTCATGAGTGTGTTTAAAGTCAGAGCACAAGTGCCCGTGTCCAGCTAAGCAACAGAAATGTTATACAGAGGTAAGACTCTATAATCTCCTGTCATCCAATGAAACACTTGTTTTCTTAGAGATCAAAATGCAAGAGGCAGAATGAGACAATGATGGTTTGTGGAGGTGATTGTCGATGACCATGTCTGCCTGCTTTCGGGAAGAGTAGAAAGAGCGGCGGTCGCCCCGTGAGGACTTTACTTTGCGTTGCGCTTCTGGCTGAGCCTGCATGGCTGTCCACTGACAGGGACTTTCAACCTCAGGTCATTTTGATGCTTCCTTCCTGTTGCACAATGAGCACACATGTTCTACTACTAGGTAGAAACTAGTGACACTTTCTCTTCCTGGAAATCTTTCAGTTTTCAATGAGTGTGGTTTTTATTTAGAATAAGCTGAGCTAGTACCTAACACATAAAATACGAAACAAAACACAAACTAAATGAGCACCTCAATCTCATTAAGAT
>NW_007735893.1:51754-55589 GCF_000696425.1 Galeopterus variegatus
GGTCCCGGTCCAGTACGGGCGCAACACTGAGGGTTGCGATCCGTTGCCGGACATGAAAAAAAGACAAAAAGGAAAAAAAAATTATAATGTAGTGATTTAAGATAATTTTGCTGTTAGTATTCAAGGTCAAAAAATATTAGCAGACCTGCAGAGATGGAAGATTCAATATATTTGTCAAAAATATAAACTTTGCCATGAAAGTTACTTATCACTAATTGGTTTGAGATATTGAGACATTAAGCACATGTTTAGTGGGGCTTAACATCAAAACTTGCATGCAAGCTGTTCATGTGAACTGTCTGTTGAAGACTCTGGGGTGATTAGATGTACTTAATGAGCAACGATTAAAGGGAGCTCTGTTCAGCGTGAGACGTGCGTGGGTCAAGAGGTCTAAGGCACGAGAAACGGAGACATTTGGTCAGAGGTCCACATCAAGGTGGCTTCAGTTTCAACTTAGTTTGATCTCTTTAGTTCTGTTCTTCCATCTGTGGAGTTCTGGAGAATGTGTCAACGTGTCTCTTTACTAACAAAGGCTTGTTACCCTATGTGGAGGAAAATTGACCAGTAGTGTTAATTACTTGCTTTGTACAAAGTGATAAGAATGAAAATAAACTGGTTGTTGTTTCTTCATATAAAACTATCAACTCACCTGTCAATGACTACAGCTTTATTTTAAATAGCTTATTATGGATCTTCCTCGATGTATTTTGAATGTAAAGATTAAATTCAAGGATGACAAAGACACATCCTCCTGACGCCTGTATCCAGCCTGGTGATGACTGCACTGCCAAACTTGTGGAGGGAGATGTGGTCCTCAGCCATGCAACACCCCCCACCCCCATATCCTACCACCTTCTCCCACTGCTCCATAACATACTAGACTGTAAAAAAAAATAATGGTAAATAATTTTTTTTAAAAAAGATTAAATTCTAGTAAAAGTAGATGCAGTAAAACTGAATTTGAGTTTTGATCCTACTGTTTAGAAGCTGAATGATAATGTGTAAGTTACCTAACCTTTAAAACAGTACGAAATTCATCTATAAATTGAAAACTACATAATCTGTGAAGTTCATTCCAAGTTTAGAATTCTATTGATTTTGCCGGCTGTAAGACTGGAAGGCTGTGTCTGTCTAGATTACGTAGGAAAACAGAAACAACATTATGCGTTGGTAACAGAGGCTACCTAACACAGGACATAGAGATACAGGTTTTGAAAGGCTGAACCAGCAGCAAGAAGATTGTAAGATTAACCAATTTGGCATCAAGTATTCAGAAGGGAAAAAAAAAAAATCAGGGACAGAACCTGATGCTACTGAAGCTCTCTTGCCAGAAACCAGAAAACAGCAAAGAAATGTTTTCTCCCTTCCTCCCACCTCCCAGTCTCCCCCTAGGGCTACCCTTGTGTTGGGAAAATAGAATAGTTTGGTCAGGGCCCTCGCCTCAGGTCCAGCTGGGTATGGTTCGGCATTCTTTGTAAGCAAATTGTGTGTGTTTGTGGAGTTAGTGCACATGTGTGCCAATGTGTCTTTTTAGTTTTGTTGCTATTCTTGTGTTCTTCTTTGGAAGAGAGAGAAAGAGAGAGAAACAGAGAGAGAGAGAGTTTTAGTGAAGCAGGCAGACGTTGGCCTCGGGCATCCACCCAGTCCAGCAATGCTTTCCAACCTGCAGCTTCCAAGGACCTTTTGGCCGGTTACCTAGCTCATAGACCTGTGTGAAGGGGTTTAGTGACCCCACCTGACATATGAACAGTTTGTGACCCAGTTTGTGAACAGATTGAGGGGTCAGTGAGCTCCAGACCCAGCCCTAACGTGGCAATTGGCCCAGTCAGTGCAGGATTGCTGGGAGGTAAAAGAGCCCAACAACTGGCGTGGTTGCCTAACCTTACAATGGGCGTCATGAGTGTAGGGATTCCACAGGCACCCGATTTCCCTTTCATGGGCGCCCAAACGGGGGCACTCCCTGGCAATATGGTGCCCTTCCGGCTTCTCTTCCGCAGCAAACAAACCCGCAGGCGCCAAACACCCAGCCCGCCGGTGCCAAAACCCCACCAGTCACAGGTCTAGATTCACCTCCCGCCCAGTCCTGGCCAATCAGCTACCGCCCCATCCATTTCCTACCCAGTCCTGGAATGCAGCTCTCTATAAATAGACGTGCAGTCTTTAAATAAAGGGAACTTCTCTGGCGAACTGTCAGCCCGGGTCTCGAGTGCCTCCTTCATCTGCGTCTCCTTCAATGAGCAGGATTAAGAGCTAGACAGTTGGCGCTGTGAACAGGATTCCAGACATCACCAGAGAGCCCCACAATTGGTGATGTCAACAGGATTGCAAGCCTTAGCCTAGCCAGACACCTTGTCAGCAGGAAGCCTGCCTTCAGGAGGGTGTGGGAAGCAGTGCAGCACCCTGCCCAGCCCCTCAGGATACAGCAGGGCCAGGCTGGTGCTGAGAAAACTGCAGAAGCAATTGCATGAGGGGAAGCATGTCTCTTCTTCAGTGAGTCTACCTAACACTCAACACTCTGAACATTTAACTAATGAGAAGAACAAAGAACTCTGCCCTGAACTGGCATATAGGATGTGTAATATATTGCAAACTTGTATAGTTAACGTGACCTTCTCTGTCACTGTAAGCCCCAATAAATCAAATACATAGAAGAATTAAAGTATCTTTCCCTAGAAAAAAAAAAAGAAAAAAAATCTAGCTAGGGCTACATATGTAAATTATATAAAATAGATTCTTTTGGTTTTCTTAGAGTGTATTTTTGTACATATGGCATTTAAGGGAGCATAGTTTGTGAAATAATTATTGAATTCCAATCGAAAAAGTTTCTTTAAAAATCAATGAAGTAAAATCAATAATGGACGAAGTGGATGCCTCATGACATGAAATGTATGCCCCATGGATTAATTAGAAGAAAAGAAGCTTTTCTTCTTTCTGCTGGAGCTGACACAGGGATTACATTGCCCATTGTACCTGAGCCTTTGTAGTAGAGTGCTGTTGCAGCTGCTGATGTGTTGACCTCATTTATTTATTTATTTTTAAAAAAATCCTTTTTACTCTTTCCACGATGCATTGTCCAAATATTAGATTTCCCGGCGTCTTTTCTGTCTTCATTTATTTGGATATAAACAATTGTTTGTTGTGTTCAAACAACATTTTTTTTGTATGAAACAAAATCTTATGCAGAAATAGAATGTGTGAAAAAAATAACAGAGGAGTGTCTCAGGTTGAAGTGTAGGTGAAAGCATCCCGTCTCTATGTCCAGCACCCCTGTGCCCCGGGTGATCCTTGAAGTGCTCTTCAGTGCTCATGGCTTTGAGGAAAACAGCAACTTCCCTACAGAGCGGTCCCCTACATCATGGAGTTTACTATGTTGGAACAACCAGTAGCCAAATATACAACAGCACCTGAGAAGGACCTTTTGGCCGGTTACCTAGCTCATAGACCTGTGTGAAGGGGTTTAGTGACCCCACCTGACATATGAACAGTTTGTGACCCAGTTTGTGAACAGATTGAGGGGTCAGTGAGCTCCAGACCCAGCCCTAACGTGGCAATTGGCCCAGTCAGTGCAGGATTGCTGGGAGGTAAAAGAGCCCAACAACTGGCGTGGTTGCCTAACCTTACAATGGGCGTCATGAGTGTAGGGATTCCACAGGCACCCGATTTCCCTTTCATGGGCGCCCAAACGGGGGCACTCCCTGGCAATATGGTGCCCTTCCGGCTTCTCTTCCGCAGCAAACAAACCCGCAGGCGCCAAACACCCAGCCCGCCGGTGCCAAAACCCCACCAGTCACAGGTCTAGATTCACCTCCCGCCCAGTCCTGGCCAATCAGCTACC
>NW_007735893.1:56589-61793 GCF_000696425.1 Galeopterus variegatus
ACTGCAGAAGCAATTGCATGAGGGGAAGCATGTCTCTTCTTCAGTGAGTCTACCTAACACTTAACACTCTGAACATTTAACTAATGAGAAGAACAAAGAACTCTGCCATGAACTGGCATATAGGATGTGTAATATATTGCAAACTTGTATAGTTAACGTGACCTTCTCTGTCACTGTAAGCCCCAATAAATCAAATACATAGAAGAATTAAAGTATCTTTCCCTAGAAAAAAAAAAAGAAAAAAAATCTAGCTAGGGCTACATATGTAAATTATATAAAATAGATTCTTTTGGTTTTCTTAGAGTGTATTTTTGTACATATGGCATTTAAGGGAGCATAGTTTGTGAAATAATTATTGAATTCCAATCGAAAAAGTTTCTTTAAAAATCAATGAAGTAAAATCAATAATGGACGAAGTGGATGCCTCATGACATGAAATGTATGCCCCATGGATTAATTAGAAGAAAAGAAGCTTTTCTTCTTTCTGCTGGAGCTGACACAGGGATTACATTGCCCATTGTACCTGAGCCTTTGTAGTAGAGTGCTGTTGCAGCTGCTGATGTGTTGACCTCATTTATTTATTTATTTTTAAAAAAATCCTTTTTACTCTTTCCACGATGCATTGTCCAAATATTAGATTTCCCGGCGTCTTTTCTGTCTTCATTTATTTGGATATAAACAATTGTTTGTTGTGTTCAAACAACATTTTTTTTGTATGAAACAAAATCTTATGCAGAAATAGAATGTGTGAAAAAAATAACAGAGGAGTGTCTCAGGTTGAAGTGTAGGTGAAAGCATCCCGTCTCTATGTCCAGCACCCCTGTGCCCCGGGTGATCCTTGAAGTGCTCTTCAGTGCTCATGGCTTTGAGGAAAACAGCAACTTCCCTACAGAGCGGTCCCCTACATCATGGAGTTTACTATGTTGGAACAACCAGTAGCCAAATATACAACAGCACCTGAGGATTTTAAAAATATGAATCTGCAATGAGACCAACTCAGAGGTTATTAATGTTGCCTGTATTAAATTATTTCTAGAGATTAATTTTCATTTCAGTAAACAAAAGATCAGTTAGTCCTTCTACCCTCAGAGTTGCACCAGTGAGCAATGTACGACAGCTGTCCTGTTATGCTTGTTCAAGATGAACAGTCCAATGAGACACAGCTCTGCAGATGATTCAGTTACAACTGCAATGTTAACTACTGTTTTACTTTTCTTTTAACTTTATTTTTTTCCTTTTTGTC
This sequence comes from Galeopterus variegatus, assembly GCF_000696425.1. NCBI lineage: Eukaryota > Metazoa > Chordata > Mammalia > Dermoptera > Cynocephalidae > Galeopterus > Galeopterus variegatus. The sequence goes on from NW_007735893.1 coordinate 57,833, forward strand.
TTTTTTCGTGTCCAGCAACGGATCGCAACCCTCAGTGTCACGCCCATACCGGACCAGGGACCGGCAACGGGATCGCAACCCTCGGTGCTGCGCCCACCCCTCGCTCAACCAGTGAGCGGGAACGGGTCTGTATGTGGGATCCGAACCCTCGGCGGGAGCACCGCCGCGCTCCCAAGTGGTGCACTTTAGCAGTGTGCCACCGGGCCGGCCCTTAACTTATTTTTTTTTAAATTAAGATTAAGTAAATGTTTTTCAATTGCCTTATTGCAATTAAGGTCAGCTCTGTACATGCATCAATAGCAGTGTGGATAGAGGTGGTATGTGTTGCATATTTTGTCATATAACAAATGTGGACCATTCCTTTTGGGTGCTCCAGGGCTAGGTTTTCCAGTATTTATTCCCTTCCACCAGGGGTGAGGATTGTCCCAATTTGAATTTAAACTATGATTATCCTAGGATTCATAAATATCTGTACTCTTCTGCAGGATGTGAAAGCTCAATGAGAGTCTGTCTCCATGAACAAGCGTCTCTTTTAAAATAATTCTTAAGGGAAATAAAAGTTGGGCAAGTGCAGTTGACCTGTAAAACCAAAGGAAAGGCTACTGTCAGGTCCACTCTGTCTCAGTTAGATGGGCCTCCAGTCCAGACCCTTGTGGGCATTTACCTGGGTCTGAGGGAAGGAGCCTTTGAGAGGAATTTCAGTTGACTTTTTATTAAAACCATTGTGAAATGTTATTTTAGAAGGAGGCATTGTGTAGAGGCCAGTGACAGAGTTGACCTCAAGGTCAGGGAATGGAATTTCCCCCCCTTCTCCTGCAGAAAGTATTGCTGTCTCAATTCCCATGGGTGTCAGTAGCTTGCCACATTATAGTCATTTAGAGAAAAAGAACAACCTGTCAGCAAGCCACGGTGTCAGCACCTGCCAATTTTTCAGTAACACCAAAAAGCTCTGGGAGCCCATGAAGAAAACAGAAGCTGCGGCTTGGATATCCATGGCCGCGGACTCAGGGCAGGCACCTGCGGGCATCCCTTTGTGGTGGCTGCATGGCAGGAGACAGTTCTCTTCAGGAGAACATGGGAAAGGAACAGCTGGGCTAGCCGAAAAGGGGACGCTCCTCAGGCCACAGGTTCATATCCCGTGCTAGACACACCCTGCCTTTCCCAGTAAGAGTGCACAGGTAGGGGATGCCTTATCTAGCACTGTGGCAGCCCCACAAAAGCAGGTGAGGGAAATGCTGGAAGAACATTATTTTCATACACTCAAGCTTGATCCCCCGGCCCAGGCTGGCACAGAGGGGGGAAGGTGGCACATGTGTCTACAATATTACCTCTGCGTCCCCCCCACCGTGCAGTCTTTCAGGCACCACCTGTCTCTGTGACACTCAAACACAGAGTTTTGATGGTCACAAAGCCATCGTCTGAAATGTTTTTAAAATTTAATATATAAATGGAGCCTACTATTTCAGAGTGAATCTTATTTAACATGTCTTCTTCTTTAAAAGAAAAAAAAAGCAGTTACCATTTTTTTAGGTAATGCTCACAACAACTCCATGGGAGAGGTAGTAAGAAATTGAGGCACATGATTTAATTATGGGGATCTTCTCATTTATGTAGTAGTTTGGTGAATCTGATATCTTATCACAAATTTAGAAATAATAGAGCTATTTCTAGAAATAGAAATTAAGAGTTTAGTTGTCACTGGCTCTCTTACTGCACTCTCCAGAACCACAAAAAAAAAAAAAATAGTCTTTGCTAGTTCGCATTCCTTCAGGTTAAAGATACAAAAGATTTTAAAACTATTTTATGCTCATAATAAATGCAAAAATGATCATTTTAAATTTTCCCCAATGGATACTAACAATGTGTTCATTAGGAAATTTAGCTTTTTAAAAATTTTTTTTTATTTCTGGCAAAGTAGCAAAATTTTTGTTTCAAGACAAATTAAGCTTACATAATTTGATTGCAAAGATATTATTGTTTGCATATATTTGTGGAACTTATTTTGGGCCAAATTAAACCACTAACTCAAAAGAATGGTCCTTTTCTTTTATTATTATTTTATTCAAAGAAAATAAAAGAAAACTGAGGTACAGAGAACGTGCAATGGGATTTCATCCCAGCCCTGGATCGTTAGGAACATCGTATCACTGTTATAATTACCCATCTTGGTGGCCTTACCAGCTCAGAGTTCTTATTTAAAGAATTTACTTAATTATTACTTTAAATTGTGGTAATATACACATAACAAACAGTTTTCCATCTTAACCATTTTTATGTGTACAATTCAGTAGTGTCAAGTCCATTTGCAATGTTATGCCACCAATCTCCAGAACCCTTTTTGTCTTCCCCAATTGAAACTCTACCTCGTAACTCCCCATCACCTGTCCCCAGCCACTGGCAATCACTATCCTACTTTCTATTTCTATGAGTTTTGACTACTCTAGGTACTTCATATAAGTGGAATCGTACAGTATTTCTTTTTTGTGTCTGGCTTGTGTCACTAAGCACAGTGTGCTCAAGGTTCATCCATGCTGTACCCGTGTCAGTACGTCCTTTCTTTTGGAGCTGTATAATATACATTATATCTATGTATCATATTTTCTTTATCCATTCATCTCACATGTCTTCTTCTTTTTTTTTTTTTTTCGTGTCCAGCAACGGATCGCAACCCTCAGTGTCGCGCCCATACCGGACCGGGACCGGCAACGGGATCACAGCCCTCGGTGTTGTGCCCGCACATTGCTCAGCCATTGAGCGGGAACCGGTCTGTATGTGGGATCTGAACCCTCAGCGGGAGCGCAGCCACGCTCCCAAGCGGCGTACTGTAGCAGTGCGCCACCGGGCCGGCCCTCACATGTCTTCTTACACATGATTTCCTTGCTCGAAAATCCTCAGTGTTTTTTTACAAAATAAAATCCAACATCTGGGGATTGTTTTCAAACTCTCAATTTCTTACCAATCTTATCTCCTGCCATCACTTGCCTGATGTTCTGTTCTAGCCAAATTTGTTTTTGCACTGTTCCAGATCTACACTTTTGGTTAAACAAAAGTCCCATCCCATAAGACTCTCCTTTATTTTCTTACATATTTTAAATTCTATTAACCAAGAAGACTCTGCTCAGAGTTTATCTCCTCCACCAAAATGCCCCTGTCCACCAAAATCTAAGGGAGACATCCTTCCTCTGATTTCTCATTCCAGGTTATTTTGTTTGTTAATGCATCTGGCCACCAGGCAGGGCTTTGGGCATCAGCTCTGTAGCCACCTTGTATTAGCAATGGAGTCTCTGTAATCCCAGTGCATGCGTCATCTTCCCAGTTAAATTCCGCGACTTGCACGGCCTCCTCCTTTAGACTGGATTTCCCTTTCCTCATATTCACCTGAGTCAGATCCATGTCCACTTTCTCCTGTAAAATATTTTTGGTCCTCTTGCCTCTTCTTCTCCAGTAAAACCAGTCATCTACTCCTTTGCGCTCCCGTCACACTGAGAACAAATCTCTACCGTGGTTCCATGACACTGCGCTGTCCCACATGCCTCCTGTTTGCTCCAGCTCTCAGGCTATGAGCTTTTCAAGAGTAAAAATCATGCCTGGACCCATTCCTCATCCAAAGAATCCTTTTATATCTGCACATATTTGCTATGCTTGTTTCCTCCACACAGTGGAGAAAGATACAAAAATGTTGCTTGATTCCAGGTAGGAACAAAACAGATTTTGAAGGTACAATATGGTTGGTGTCATTGTGGTGACTTTGATCATGAATGTAAGGGAGTTCCTGTGTGCCACGTATTGTGATAAATACTGTGGAGGTTGTGCAGATGAATTACACATGGTTTCTTTCTTTAAAAGTTTACATTATATAGGGCCGGCCTGGTGGCGCACTGCTACAGTGCGCCGCTTGGGAAGCGCGGCAGCGCTCCAGCCGAGGGTTCGGATCCCACATACAGACCGGCCGCTCACTGGC
>NW_007735893.1:62346-65046 GCF_000696425.1 Galeopterus variegatus
TCCCGCCGAGGGTTCGGATCCCACATACAGACCGGCCGCTCACTGGCTGAGCGAGGTGCGGGAGCAACACCGAGGGTTGCGGTCCCGTTGCCGGTCCCGGCCTGGTACGGGCGCGACACTGAGGGTTGCGATCCGTTGCCGGTCATGAAAAAAGACAAAAAGGAAAAAAAAAAGTTCACATTATAATGAATAAAGAATTTAAAATGCTGGAGGTCAGAAGAGGCTATGGCCCTCTAATTACGTACAACAAAGCACTATGGGAAAGAGAGTGAACTGCAAGAACACGTCCATTAACTAGTTAATTAATTAATGTACAGTACTTCAGGGGCGTCTTTGATTAAGAGGCTCATAGTTGAATCCCAACATTTGACATGGAATTAAATTCTGGTTATGATTCAGAGAGAGATGGAGAATGCAGCAGGCACAGGACAAAGACAGGCTCGGGGGCTGGAAGCTGGTGAGCATCAGGTAGGCAAAGTCACAAAATACGTTAGTGGAGCAGTGTGTGGTGGTCCTGAGACTAAGTTAGCAAGCTTAGGCTTCCTCTTCCTGAGAGAAACACCAGAAAAAAATTTTGAGGAGGAGGGAGAACAGGGCAGAGAGATGACATGTTACGTAGGTAAACTCTCACCTGCCAGTTTTCATCAACTTTTCATCTACCTGTCTTGAGATCCTCAGAGGAAGTGCAGAGGCAGCAATCCTGCAACAGAATAATGCAGTGCCACCGAGAGCTGCTTTGTACAAAATGTAAGAGACCCAGTGGTTATTTTCCTGACTCTCTCCTAGTCTCTCCACATGTCCATATTGAAAGCCTGCTGCCAGAACTGCAGTAACTGACAGAGAAAGAGGGAGAGACCAGCTGCCCCAGTGCAGGGCAGGCTGCAGAGCATCCGTGGACTACGTGGGGTGAGGCTGGTGCTGCTCTTTGGTCTGAACCCTCTGCCTTTAGTTGTCTGTGTTCCTAGGGCTTTTCTGTTAAGCCCTGGGCTGTTTTCTCCTATTTGGGCAGTTTATCTAGTTTCTCAGTTCCAGGCTCTATTCCAAATTCCAGCTTATCTCTCCCAATCAATGATTATTTTTCATAAGTCTCAATCACTTCTCTACCCTGGGAAATGATGACTAAAGAAACTAGTAACCTCCATTAGTGTCAATTAATAGAAATTACTGAAAACAGATTGAAGCAAAGGACCAGAAATATAAATAAATTTCACCCTCAGGAAAGCATGTTAGACATTAACTTTGTTTATAATACAGTCATGATAGTTATACTAAGGATAATTACTCTGAATGTTTTATATTTTTTAACTTGTCATGTACTCCTGCTTATTCATTTTGAAGCATTCCAACTATTTCTTCTGTAAAATATGAAGATAAAATAGACCAATAAGAAAGGAGAGCTCGGACTGATTCAAGTCAATAATTTCATCTTCAACTTCTAGCTCAGTATTGAGAATTTATCACTCATAGTCCTACGTAGTTCACACAGTAAATGCTGGATGCATCTCTAAGCATCACTCACTTATTGTCTAAACCAGAATTTGTTTCCAAACATAACCCTTGAATTTTTCAGTATGCGGTAATTACAATGATAACAATAAAGGAACTCACAGAAGAAAAATAAGAAGCAAGGAAGGAAAGAAGGAGGGATGGAAGAAAGCGAGGGAAGATTTAACAAAGGAAAAGAAAAGGTGAGACAGAAACAGAAAAGGGAAGAAAATAAAGGGAAAGGAGCAGATGCAGTGGCCCTGCTTCTCTGGATAGTTAAACAATCACAGGTTAGCTGCAGGACGACTGAGGATTAGGAATGAGAGTTTAGTTCAGAACACCCTTTGTGGGCGACAGATATTTTATGTGCAGTGGACATTCTTCTAAGATGTTGATAAACTTTTTTTCATAGAAAATTCACTATTAGCCTAAAGTGTCTATGAACAGAAGAAAACAGAAGGGCAGAGTATGAATGAAAATCTACTTATTAAAGAGGAAATGGATCTGCTATGAGAATAAAACAACAGGGGTGAATCATTATAGAATTCCAAAATAGCATACCATAAATAACAATAACACTTTACATGTTGCACTCATCTTGAATTTTTTTCTACCCATGGATGTGAGAATTTCTCTCCTTACCTAGCATCTATGTCTCAGAGAGAGGTGATTTGGGTGTTTCCAATAGCACTTATCCAGTGTGGTCTTCCCTGTTTTGTATCCATGTCCACAGGTGCATTATTACACCCATCTTACCAATGACAAAACTGAGATCAAAATAAAATGTCTTGCCTGGAGTTATCCTGAAATTGAGTTCAAGTCGTGGTCGGCATGCTCTGAACCCACGATCTCGGCCTTATCCCATGCAGCATCTCATGCTGCTGATTAAGTAGCTGTAGTTCTGTGCATGGTGTGGTCACATCAGAGCTCGAGAGTCAACAAGACAACCATCTTCTTATCCAGGTATCAGCTACTGTCTTGCTGTCAGAAGATTCAACAGGGCTATTCGAAGGTTTGGTGGCTTGTGCCTCCACCTACGTTATTCTAACAAAGGCTACAATTCCTAAAGCAACCATCTTCTCCCTGTGACCCACATTATCTCTCTTTCTCTATTTTTTAACCACAGTTCCTCCAAAAGAAGCAAAGGGTAAGCAATTTTGAATGACTTCTCTAAGGTTTAATTTTTGTAGGGGATAGTCAAGATTTTAAATCTTG
>NW_007735893.1:65311-69117 GCF_000696425.1 Galeopterus variegatus
GTATCAGCTACTGTCTTGCTGTCAGAAGATTCAACAGGGCTATTCGAAGGTTTGGTGGCTTGTGCCTCCACCTACGTTATTCTAACAAAGGCTACAATTCCTAAAGCAACCATCTTCTCCCTGTGACCCACATTATCTCTCTTTCTCTATTTTTTAACCACAGTTCCTCCAAAAGAAGCAAAGGGTAAGCAATTTTGAATGACTTCTCTAAGGTTTAATTTTTGTAGGGGATAGTCAAGATTTTAAATCTTGTTTTCTATTTTAATTTGATGGATGATATCACGAGATCCTAGATCATATATCTATTGACTTTACAATGATCAACAGAAGTAGTGATTACTCTATAATATCTTTTAAACTTTTTATTTGAAATAATCTCAATAAACGGAAGAGTTGCAAAGATACTGCAGAGAAGTCTGATACATTCCTCACCTCTCTTCCCCTGATGTTAATAATTTGCATAACCATGGCAAATTTATCAAAATTAAGAAATTAGCATTGATAGAATACTATTAGTTAAACTATAGAATATATTCAAGTTTCACAAGTTTTTCCGTTAATATACATTTTCTGTTTTAGCATTTAATCCAGGGCAATGATTTGCATTTAAATGTCACTTCTTAGTGTTTGTTCTCCAATCCCTGACAATTTCTCAGTCTTCCCTTGGTTTTTATGATCTTGAAACTTTTGTGGAGCGTGGGTTGGATATTTTGTAGCAAGTCATTCAATTTGGTTTTATCTGATATTTGCTCATGATTAGACCTGGGTTATACATTTTTTGGAAGAATACTACTGTCACAACATCCCCTCTCATTGAATCGTATCATGGAAAACATGATATCAACATGATTTATTCCTGGTAATATTAACCTTGATCACTTGGTGGTGTCTGCCAGGTTTCCGCACTGTGCAGTTACCACTTTTCTCTTCACATGTCTTGTGTTTTAGAAGTGAGTGACTAAGTCCAGCCTACATTCAAAGAGGAGGGAATTAAACTCTGCCTCCTGAAAGGAAGAATATCAAAGAATCTGGGGACACATCTTAAAACCACTGTAGTAAATACAAATATTTGGGGGAAGTACTCTGAGGCAATGTTTTGTTTTGTTTCTCCTGTTTCTCACTAAAGCTTTACCTACTAATTTTAGTATTCATCTGCAAGTCTGCTGCAATTATTACTATGTTGTTCTAGTAGTGATTTTCTAGTTTTCTACTTTTCTCCTTCCCTTACATTTAATATTTGGAGTTCTTCTATAAGGAAAATTTGTCTCTTCTTCCTTACTTACATACGTATTTAATCCTTTATTGATGTCCATATATACTCAGTGTATTTATTTTATTCTTTGTGTTATAATTATTTTTAAAAATTGATTTTACATATTTATTCTTTTGATACCATATGACTTTCAAGATGTATTTTAACCAGACCTACATTCTGCTTGTAAACTCCATGAAGCAACCACATAAGGTAGCAGCTTAGAAGGGAAATTTTATAGATATGGAAGGATGGGTGGAAACCATGGCCAGGTCTGGAATCCACATCTGCAGTCCAGGGGTCTTGCCAAAGTCCCAGTTGTTACAAAGTACTTTGCAGCTTCTTACGGACAGTCCCTTAAACTCAGCATGTTTAAAACAAATCATTACTATCACCATCCTCTGAGATTCCTCCATCACAAACGAGGAAGCCAGTGAGATCTCCTTTCCCCTTGTCATCAACACTTCTCCAGTTCCCCACTGTCCCTTTGAATCGTTTGTTAGTCGGCTAATCAAGGAACTCACAGTTACAGAAGATTAATAGAGATGTGGATGGTAAAATAAAACTACAACAATATTTTTGTTATTACTATACGAGTGTACTTCAAAAAGTTCATGGGAAGATGGGTATTGTCTTTTAATCCTATTTTTCCATGAACTTTTTGAAGCACCCTCATATAAAATCATATTAATCAAAGAATATAAAATGCCCCCAGAAGTAAGCTAAAAAGTTAAAAATGAAAGCATAAGAAAACAGGTCAAGGTGGAAAGATGATCCCTCAAACAACCATGAGCCAAATTCTAAGACAGATGCTCACTAAATTCCTACCCCGCCTGCACGTGTGCATCTAGCAAAAAGCTAGGAGCCTGGAGAGAGCCGAGGTTTAATTAATGCTTGTTAGATGTTTTGAAATATGAATAAGTGTTTAGATAAATCTAATTTCTCAAAGTCCTGTGTGTCTGTTGGCATGAGAGGAGAGAGACAAAAGGAGAAATGGAACTGGTGTGACTCAGTTGGAGAAAGAGCTGGCCACTCACCTACAGCTCAGCCTTGGAAGCTCTCTGGGAACACCCACTGTGAGCCTATTGGAGTCTGTTCTAGAAAGTTTCCAATGCTCCAGAACTGCTTCCAGCTCCTATCAAATATGGTAGAATCCAATTATGTTTTAGGCAATCTGATGACTTGATTAAATTATTCATAGGAAGGTGTTAATTTCAAAAGATGAGCTTGTCAAAAGATGTAACTTAATTGGAAGAGTATATTTGGAGATATTTTTGAACTGTGCAGTTATTTATATAAACTCTGGATATATAAAACCTTACCCTGTATCTTTCAGTTTGTCCTGGCAGTGCCATGGAAAGGGTAGGGCCAAGAAGATCCTAAAATTTTAATGAAATCTTGTTGTTTTCTTATTGCTGCTAATGACAATTATAAAAAAATATTTTATTTCCTAGGAGTTGTTATGACTTGAAAAAGGCTGGATTAAAAAACTGATAAACATAATCATAAGGTGGGCTGGGTAAGTAATTGTCACGGTTTATTGAAGGTCAAGTTTTACGAGAAGGGCTGTGAAAGAGGACAGTGGAAGTTATTTAGCGAGAGCCAGGACCTTAGGTCTAGATGCCACTGAGAGCAAGGAGGGGACAAAGGAGGGATGACATGGTGTTGAGTGGGCTTCTCTAACCCAGAGGGGTGGCCCTAGGGACACCAAGAGCAGGCAGGTCTAAATACAAATATTTTTACATTTGTTTTTTTGCACAAACGTGCATACACAAACACACAACACACAAACACACACAAACAGATTATTCTCAATTCACTGAGCCAAAAACATCCCTCTCACATACATAAAAACACAACATAGCAATTTCATCCCACTGGCTTTTCAAGGTCATTTTTTGTTGTTTGAGCAACTTAACATCCATGCTCCTCAATGTACAGAGCCACAGGAGAATTGAGCTGTAGTTCTCCAGGGGAATTGTGCCTACTTTTTTTCACTATGGCAAGTATCTCTACAAATATTTAGAAGAAAAAAAATTACACCTGAGAAATTATTGTCAGGGCCCAGGCTTTTTCTTCCAAAGCTTAGAAACTTAAAAAAAACTTTTCCTCTCTTGCCAGGAGAAAGAAGAAAATAAATTATTCTTCTGTGTCAGCCCATGGTAAATTACTGGATCCTTTGTTATCCTAAAAATCATGAAATCAACAATGGGGAAATTAATTCAGAACCTTTCTAACATGTAGAAATTAAGCAGAGAAAGTAATAAGCTTACTTTCCTACACAGCCAGTATTAAATATTTACATATTACTGAAAATTGAGATGTTCTGAAATTCATTCCTGATGTGGAAAATGAAAGCCCAACTGTATGCACAAACCAATGATTATGCAGACCACACTCGCCCTGGGGACAGGGGCCTTGGGAGCTGGTGTTACCAACAGACCAGGCTTGGCTTGCCCTCTCACATTAAGCAAATTACTTGAAAATCCAGAAGTTGGTGCAAGGATTAGAAGGTTTATTCAGATAACCGGCATCTGGGGGATGACCAGGCTAA
>NW_007735893.1:70111-71804 GCF_000696425.1 Galeopterus variegatus
AGTTTTCCTTTAAGTAAGAGGGGGAGTTTACAACCAGCTAGGTTGTCTTGCCTCTCTCTTACATCTCCTCTTATTTGCAGCCAGTGAAAGAGGTAAGAAAAACAAGAAACTTAGTTTCAGTCTTTAATTGTAGGTGCACAACCTCTGAAGTAAATCAACAGAAGAGGGGGTGATTGCATCTCCCAGCAGTCTCTCAATTCTTCTGCTAACCTCAAGGAATTGATAATTATCAGTTCTCAAGTTAAGGACTGACAGATATGTTCTGCTTGGTGTTAGTTACCCCAAAGATTGTTGTTTTTCTGGCTAAGTTCCCTTTTCCTGGTGCTTCAAAGCATGTCATTAAGGTTGCCTCCCAAAGATCTGATTATGCAAGAAGAAAAGGTCCAGGGAGAGCTGTACAAGGGAACGAGGACAGGCGGGAATGGTGACCAGTAAGGGGCTTGAGAAAGGTAATCATATCTGGAGGAACAAGGCACTCTGGAAGCCAAAGTTAGAGTTTAAAAGTTTTAAAAGTGAGAGATAATGGTGTTAGAGTCAGTGAACTTAGGTGTCTCAAATAAGTTGGATAAAATGATTTGATCTGAGATCATAAGAATTGACAATTTAAACTTTCTTTTTTAAAGGAACACATTGATGATCTTGACTGGTTGAACGCCTTTGAAAAACTGGGCTAACAGGACTAATATCTTAGAAGATTAAAATGCATGAAAATTCAGCCTCAAAAGTGAATGCAGTATATTACTAAGATCCTANAAGATTAAAATGCATGAAAATTCAGCCTCAAAAGTGAATGCAGTATATTACTAAGATCCTAGTCATACTGAGGGATTAAGAAAAAATATATAAATCTTTCAATATTTGGATACAAAGTATGCTGACATAAAAAATACACACACATATGAGGGGTCTTCAAAAAGTTCATTAAGAGATTCGTATTATCTTTTAATTCTATTTCCCACAAACTTTTTCCAATACCCCTCTGTGTGTGTTTGTGTGTGCATGTGTGTGTGTGTGTGCATATGTGTGTGTATGCGTGTGAATGTGTGCATGTGTGTGAGATGATATATTTGATGCATTCTTGCCATTTGTTGAGTTATTAAAAAATGTTTCAATAATGTAGATTCTTATGTACTGAACTCAGAATATAAGTAATTTTACTGATTTTAAACTTAGATGACTTAATTGAATAGTAAATAATTATTTAGATGACTTAAATAATTCATGCTTTAATCCATGTTAAAGTGAAAACTGCAGGCTGCTGGAGACAGTGAGCCCTCACTGAGTGCAGGTTACTATGCTGCATGGGGATGAAGAGAAATGTAATGTCTGGTCCATACATAATTCCAAGAGCGTGAAGACCTGGAGTACTGTACAAGTATAATGGAGGGAGTAGCTCTTCTAAGCAGACTAGAAAATCTTATAGAACATTTCACATGGACTGTAGCATATAAAATGTGACTTAAAGGAGGAGTGAGCTTTCTCTATGGTGGGGAAGGCAATTACCAAGTTCAATACAGTTGGTCACTTGGGGAGATTTTGTTTTTTAATAAACCTAAAATTTGGAAAAATTTTTGCCAAGCTCTGCAAACTTTTTAGTGATGGTTTATGAAATAATTGCTAAGGCAAAGGGTCTTCAAAGACCTGTAATAGGAACGAAGGTTCACACTCAGTGGTGCAGCCACTGTGAAGTCAG
>NW_007735893.1:74050-75371 GCF_000696425.1 Galeopterus variegatus
ATCTGACAAAGGATTAATATCCAGAATATACAAGGAACTCAACTTTACAAGAAAAAAACAAACAACCCACTTAAAAAATGGGCAAAAGAGCTAAGTAGGCAATTCTCTAAGGAAGATATACGAATGGCCAACAGTCATATGAAAAAATGCTCAACATCACTCAGCATCCGGGAAATGCAAATCAAAACTACACTGAGATACCATCTCACCCCAGTGAGGATGGCTAAAATCCAAAAGACTCTGAACGATAAATGGTGGCGAGGTTGCCAAGAAAAAGGAACTCTCATACATTGTTGGTGGGAATGCAAAATGGTGCAGCCTCTATGGAAAATGGTATGGAGGTTCCTCAAACAACTGCAGATAGATCTGCCATATGACCCAGTTATCCCACTGCTGGGAATATACCCAGAGCAATGGAAAGCATCAAGTCAAAGGTATACCTGTTCCCCAATGTTCATCACAGCACTCTTTACAATAGTGAAGAGTTGGAACCAGCCCTAATGTCCATAATCGGATGAGTGGATATGGAAATTGTGGTATATCTACACAATGGAATACTACTCAGCTATANAGGAGGAGTGAGCTTTCTCTATGGTGGGGAAGGCAATTACCAAGTTCAATACAGTTGGTCAGTTGGGGAGATTTTGTTTTTTAATAAACCTAAAATTTGGAAAAATTTTTGCCAAGCTCTGCAAACTTTTTAGTGATGGTTTCTGAAATAATTGCTAAGGCAAAGGGTTTTCAAAGACCTGTAATAGGAACGAAGGTTCACACTCAGTGGTGCAGCCACTGTGAAGTCAGTACCTCAAACCAAAGAGGAAGATGGAAGGTGCCAGCAGAGGGACAGATCCCAAGTGATTCCAGTCACGGGAGGTCTTCACAAGCTTCTAAAACATCAGTCATTGCAAAAACATTTCTACTGTACTGACCCACAGGTCACTTTATTATCTGATTTCAAGCGTTGTACCTGTAGACGGTGCTGTTTGCTGGAAGGCACAGAGAGTAGACTGCATTGTAGTCCATGAAAAGTCGACATCTTACACTGAAGTAACACCAGTGTACCTGCTAATAAATATCATCCAAAGTCAAGTGGAAAATTTGATGTTGCTGCTATAAAATGTTAAGTTCAGTCAGACATAGATACTAAAAGAGGATTAAAAATTGAATCATAAATCACTGAAGCTTTGGCATAATTGCCACGATGATGAATGAAATTCCTGGGTTACTTATCATTGCCAGGCTGGAAAACCAAGTCCACACAAACAAGGGTGCTTCAAAAAGTTCATGGAAAGATTTGTATTATCTTTCATTTTTCCATAAA
>NW_007735893.1:76877-81292 GCF_000696425.1 Galeopterus variegatus
ATAAATCATTTTCCAAAGCCAGGAAATCCATTTGTGTGACACATTTCAGACAGAACTTTTGCCTCTGATGTCCCTTTCCAGGCTGAACCTCGGTCATCAGATTGTAAATGATGATACCATGCATCACTTATGAGCAAGGACCCTGAGCATCCCGAGCAACTGCTGTGTTAGGTTTCTTTTACCTCCTGACACGCACATTCCTGGGACACATAGCTATAGATTGATATAGACATCGATATAGATTATGTATCTATGATAAATAAATACATAAATAAATATATATATATATATTTATATTATATTATATATTTATAATAAATAAATATTTATTTATTTATTTATCTGCTCTTGCTCCTTCAAGTTTAACTCTGAATTTGACCTCACAATGGAATCACAAGGAAGCTTTTCAAAAAATGGGGCTCCAGTACAATTAGTCAGACACTAAGTGTAGGACACTGGCATTAAACACACACACACAGACACACACACACACACCCCAAGGTAGTTCCACTGTGTACACAGGATTGACAGCCGCTAGTTCAACATGACAGAGTATTTAGAAAATTTCCTGCTGAGGTAAGAAGATCAATTCCATGGCCAGGTTCACATTGGTCACACGGTTTTATTTGCATAACACACTCCCGTGCAGTGGTAACATTCACTTCATTGCTAAAGCTCAGTCTGTTACTCCAGCACCTTTCCCACCCTAGTGATCTTATGTGAGTCAAGATTTTGCTTTCTCCAGCCTTTCATGNGCTTGGACGAGATTGGAAGAGGAACAGCCTGGGGAGTTGCTGTGGAGCTGGAGGTCTGCTCTAGCCATCTCAAACCTGGAATAGCACTAAGGCCTCCAAGTGGAGATGCTCAAAAGAAGTTACAGGTGGAGACAACTATTGATTCAACCTGCACATTACTAATAGAAATGTTAAAAGGTATGTAACCACTGGGAAATTGAGCATATACTCCCCCCACAATTTTTTTGAATCAAGGAGGAAATTCTAACACAATTACTAAGCTTTTGGAAAATAATAGAAATAGTGTACATAAAAACCGTACAGACTGCATTAGAGGTTTTCTGAATAGCAAATTTTTATGCTTAAATACTTTCAGAATTGCAAAGGCAAAATGAAAATACATGAAATGAGTAGTCTCAGAAGAAAAAGCATAAAACAAATCCAAGAAAAGTGGGAAGAAGAAATGTATGAAAAATATCTGTCTATTGGTCTGCCATTGCATCTATCTAGAAACCCAGCAGCAGAGAATGTTTCCTGAGTGTAATTCTTTCACACCAGGGAAGGATCTTTGGAAAGGCCAGCACTCTCAACTAATTCAAATCCATCACAAAAATTCTACTACAGAATGTCATCTGGCTAGCAGCCACTCATAAGACCTCTTCCAAATTCCAAATAAAATAGGCCAATCAAGAGAAAATTTTGAAAAATAAAACACTAAAAAATAAACTTGCCAGTCATCCTAATGGTAGAATATTGGCTCCATCATCACTCTTCAGCAGATGGAGCAGAATGGAAAAAAAGTTACCCATTTCTGTCCCAATATGGCTGGGCTTCACCTCCTAAAGCTGAGACCAATACACAGAACAACAATGCTTCTACCCCGAGACACCGATGTGAAGGCTGTGCATTCTTGTCACCTCCTGCAGCCTCCCCTCCACCAGCATTTTCTTTTCCCATGTAGCCATATCCCCAGCTCTTCAGTTGGTCCCATCAGAAATGTCAGTGTTAATTTCCATTTCTTGTTAGACCATCTTACACCCCCCAGAACCTCCACCTCCCAAACTCTGGATCCTTTCTTCAGTACTATGCATATGACTAATCATAACCATATTTAATTTTATAGATTGTTCCTAAAAAATAACAACTGTGACATAGTTATTACTACTTAATATGGTTTATTGCATGAACAAATGACATTTTTTTAAATTACATTTTCTTTTCTCTAGGCCCAAAGTTACTACCCCTGTGACATTCAGATGAGAGTGTTCTTGAAACAAAGTTGTGGAGCTTCTTGCTTGCACTCTCCTGTCTCACCATGGCCTCTGGTTTATTGAACTTCAATTAGTTGAAACCCTTTATTTCCCTCACTCCTAAGAGTCTTTCAGGACCCCTCCGTAACTGTGCTTTAATTAAAATTAATGGAGGAGTTGAAAATTCATTTGTTCTGCCTTCACGTTTTTTTTTTCCATTTTGAGAAACTATTTTTTAGTTTTGAAACAAAAGCCTTTCAGTTTTGTAAATTTCCCCCAGTATTTAAAGGCCATTTTTAATCAACCTCTAGAGAACTGTGTGCCAAAGAGAAACTGGAAGTTCCAATGCTCCTTGTTCCTTGTTAAGATATTTTATTTTCATTCTGAAAGCTTTAANAGACTTAACAACTACAACTCCTTGAAGTTGGTATGACAAGCAAACAGAAAGGACATTTTGGGTGGGGGGGGGGAGAGGGCGGAGAGAGGGGGGTTTCGGTAATGGGCCACAATAATCAACCTCATTGTACATCGACAAAATAAAATTAGGGAAAAATAAATAAATAAAAAATAAATAAAATAAAATGCTGACATTAACTGCTGTATTTCTAGCATGAGAAACTGTGGAAGGATGTTTGAGAGCTCCTGAGGCGAGCTGAAAAGAGATGATAAAATTATCGATGGCAAAGCAGAATGAGAAGCAGACCTGCAGCAGCCTGTGGGCTCCACCCTCAGCCCGGCTTCTCTGCCTGAAAACTCGCACTCTTCTGTGCCAGCTGATTCTGGGGCAGGGGACTTCTGCTGAGACTAGGTCTCTCGTGTTAGAGTGGGAAGTCACCTCTAGTTGCCGACACCCAAACCATAAGGAATTTCATTTTATCTTTGTTGTTGTAAGTTAGACCACATATATATATGTTAGACTGTGTGTGTGTGTGTGTGTGTGTGTGTATAACATTCTAAAGGCCTAGTGAACCAAACTAGATATTCTTTACCCGCTAAAATTCTGATTGTCCCCCAGACATCACACAGCTCATCCTTCCTACTAACTACATGTAAATGCTGCACTTGGCTGCTGTTTCTTCTACAGCTTACTTTTTAAGGTGTTATATATCTTTAGATTGAGGGCACACATGGTGTCAAAATAATCAATTTGTGGCCATTGTTACATCAATTGGGCCAAGGGAAATGGAACTGTTTTTCAAACTAAGAAGCTACAGGCAACAGTAAGAAAACACAGCCTGTGTCTGTCAGTGACCATCTCTAACCTCAGGTCTCCATTGCGATAGGGTTGTCACTTCTGTTCTAGAATATTATTAGTGCTACTATTAAAGATAAAAACTTCTCCATGAAAAATTGGTCTAAAGCTTTTGGCATTACCCACATAGATGTTGTGATGAGTAAAATTTCCATTTGAATCTGTAATAAATATATTTTAGATTCATTTTTGGTCAGTAGACAACATGTGGACGAATTTACCTGACTTTTCTTAATGAGACTCACTGGAGTCCTTTGTAAATTATTAACATTGCTAGTGGAGGTTGGGTTAGACATTCTTTTCTTAATGATGCTAATAATTCCAGACTTAAAGATTCAATTGCTATTAGTCAATTAAATATTAACAGAAGTAGCAATAATATAATTAAAACAAGATTAATACATCAAATGATATGAACACTGGTTGCAAAAGGTAGAAAATAACACAGTGAGGAAAAAACTGGTGTTATGACAGAAAGTGACTAAAGTAGGGACTGGGGAGGACTGATTTATGCTGGGTGATGAAGGCCAGTCTGCATGGCGAGTGGCACTTGAGTAGAGACCTAAGGAGCAGGTGAGAGCCAGCTATGCACGTAAACGGAGCAGCCTTTTCAGCCAGAGGGAACTGCAAGTTGAGTATCCCTGAAACAAAAATGAACTTGGGAGGGGCTGAGTCAGGGAAAGGGAGACCAGGGAGAGCCAAGACCTCCAAATTAGGGCAGGCACCAGTTCAAGTACAGACTTTTATTTCATTTTAAAAAGCTTGGATTTTATGTCAAATATAATGAAAAGGATGACAAGATCTGCTTTGCATGTTAAGATTGCACCAGCTGCTGTGCACACTGATAAAAAAGTGAGAACAGAAGTGGGATACAAGTTAGAACACTGTGCTGTAGCACAGGTGACAGGTGAACATGGTTGGAGCAAGGAGGGAAAGCAGAGGTGAGAAGGGGGCAGAATAGGGTGCACCCAGTTAAGGTGGAACTGGGTGATGGTCTGGTCCTGGAGATGAGTGCAGTAAGGTCAAGGACAATGCTTATGCTTTTATTGTGAGCATTTGGAGTCATAAATAGCTTGTAGTACCACTTGCCACTGGCTTAGTGCTGCTTGGACGAGATTGGAAGAGGAACAGCCTGGGGAGTTGCTGTGGAGCTGGAGGTCTGCTCAAGCCATCTCAAAG
>NW_007735893.1:81731-91590 GCF_000696425.1 Galeopterus variegatus
GGAAGTTCCAATGCTCCTTGTTCCTTGTTAAGATATTTTATTTTCATTCTGAAAGCTTTAATGATGTATGTAGATTTCACACTGACAGCTCCAGTTATGGGTCTTTTTTCAGTCCATTCATCCATTTTTCAGGACACTCACTATACTCATGCAATCTGCTGCCTCTTGGCCTTGACAGCATAGACATTTTCTTTTGTGCTTCTACTTCATTCTCTTATATGTATACATGTTTTAAATATTTTCAATCTTTATTTCATTGTCTTTCTGTTTTATTTTTGGAGGAGAATTCTTCAACTTTATTTTCAAACTATTCTACTGAATTAAATTGCTTTATTATATACACATATAAATATAAATATACACACATACATATAAATATATAAATGTCCAAAGTCTCTTTGAGTTACCAATTAGTGGTTTATTAGATTGATTTGGTCTAGTTTTATCCATTGTTGCTGAGTTCTTCTCTGTGCTCTGAATCTGAATGATCATTTTCTTCTAGGCTTATTTTTCCCCTTCATTGTTTTTAACTCAGTCTTTTTCTTTGTACTTGCCAGCTTTTCTCAAGTATGTCTGTCACCTTTCACATTTACAACCTCATGGCCACATCCAAAGCCCTGCACTGAGAGACTTGACTGTACTCTAGCAAGACTTCTAAGGAAGCTCAACACTGCTACAAGAATTTTTTTGTTGTCGTTTCAGCCAAAACCCAGAGATAGGCAGATAGGCCCCTGGGCCCCTCATAGAACAATTACTTTAGAAAACTTTCAGTTATAAATCCTTTCTCTGCCCCTCTAAGATGCAAATCTCCTACCACCCAGGACTGTCTCCTCAAGGACCTGAGAGCTATCATTGAAACTCACATGCTCAAGGATGCAGCTTCCACCCTCGCGCTCCCACTGTAGGAGGGTCAGGTGCTAACTTCAGCGGTCACCTTGTTCCAACTTGCACCACCACCTCCTGTCATAAAGACATGAGAAGTTAGTTTCTGCTCTGGCAAAGTACAATGTAGCAAACCCAGGTGGCCTAGTCACATGGACCAAACCCACCCTAAAGCCTTAGAACCTTTCCTTCAGCACACCCTCGAATTTAATAACTCTTCTGGTTTTTGTTTTGACAGAATTGAGCTCAGCTTACACTGAGTTTTAACTTCTATTGAAAGTTATTACTAAATAAAATCTGTCTTTATTGCCTTTAAGTAGCATCTGGGCTTAGGTTATCTTTGAGGAGTGGAAATCTTTGATTTGCCAGTGCACCAATGTTTGTCCTAGGCTTTTTCCCCAAGAGTTGATTCAATGTTTTTAGAGAAACATCTTTCAATATTTTTCCTAAGCAATAAAACACCTGCTTGCAATGCATTCTGCTTTGAGTAGGCTGGAGCCAAGGCCAGGGCTGACCCTTCTGAGTACAGTACTGAATTTCTATTAACTCCTTTTTGTAGTCCTGCACCTCTTCTTCGCATGCATTTATAACAACATCTCCAAGCTCAGTCCTCTCCCTGTCCCTCTAAGCTGCCTTTCCTCCCTCCTCATCTGTGGCAGGCACTCTTGATGTGCATGTGCTCCAGTCTAAGCTCCATCCATCCTGCGTTACTCATTACCATCACTTCCTCTGCTTCATGTCTTCTGGAATCTTCTGGAAATCTTCTACCCATATAGGAACCTATACAATTATGTTTGTTCTTATGGGTTTCTACCGTTTTCATAGTATTACTTTTATTTTAAAGAGAGGAAATAGAAATAATGAGTGTTTACTTTAATTGAATCAAAAAATATTATGTATACTTCTTTGGCTAAAACCATCATGGGAGACTTTTCTAGAAAAGTACAAATTACCAAAGATTTGCCAAGTGAACATTGAAATGAGAGATCATTAAATACAGAAGATGTTGATCATACACGTTCACAAATTATGGTTATAAAGGTTGATAATAGAGAAAGTTTTATAGAAATAATGATTCTATTCTGTAGGAACCTGAAAATTTCAGAGGATATAAATTGATTTACAGAATAGAACAAATATGGCTAATTTCCTAATGTGTAGCTACAAAGTTAGTGTATAAAGCTATTTTATTGAGGTGTTAATTTTTGTTCCACCCTTGAATTTGAGACTTTCATTCCTGTAAAGTTGCTGGGCTTTTTTTGTTTTCTTGTTTCAAAGGTATTTCCAAGACTGAAGGCAGAATTGACAACAAGTCCTGGGTTCTCTTGTAAAAGACTGAGTTCATTTCAGTAACTAAGTATCTTGGTATTAAGCAAAATTGTTTAAAGAATGATGAATAGAGGTGGGGGCAGGTCAGAGTAAGAGAGAGATGGTTGCATATTCTAGAACTAGGACTGAGATCAATGGGTTCTATGAATTCAGATCCTGTGTTCTCCAGAAGAACTTAATGATGCCGTTTTAGAAAACAAAAGCTAACAAACGTAGCAGCTTTAATTAATTTAATTAATAAAAAATAAAATAAACTCTTAGGTAAGCCAGTGAGAAAAATATTTTAAAAGTACAAATAAACGGAATACTCAAAAAAGAAACAAGGCAATGAAAACTAAAAGGGTAAGGACTGATTGCTTTGGAACTGGAAACATATGTCCCCCAAATAATTCAAAAGCAGGTTGAATAGGTCAGTTTTCTAGCAACGTGAAAATGATCAAAAGCTACTCCTGAGATATCAAAATTATTCATAAAATAAATAGAGAATGTTATCACAGAAAAAATATACAAGAGATCCACAAAGATCCATAGTTGACAGATGAATTAAAGCTAAACATCTCTAATGCTTTCTAAATTGCTTAGAGCATCGAAAGACAGCTCCAAGTTCTTGTTCTAAGTTACTTTCATGAAGAAAGCACAATGTTGATATGAAAAGCAAAGCATATAAGCATGCAAACCCAAAGAAACTATATAGTAAAATCTTAGTTATGACCGCTAATTAAAAATTCTAAATAAAATGTTAATGGATATAAACAAGCAGCAATTCAAAAGAGTAATTTACCAAGAACAGATGGAGGTTATACCCTAGAAGAAAGAATAAAAAAAAAAAGAAGAAAAGTAATAAAATCATTCATTATAGTCATCATGGAACAAAAAAAATTTGATCACCTTAAATGCTGAAAAAGCTTTTGAGTAAATTTAATATCTATTCCTTATTTAAAAATACTTAATGAAAAAATAATACATTGATACCTTTATAGATCTATGCACATTTACATTTAGAATCTCATTTTTACCCTGTTTAGCATAATATTAATTTGGAGTACATTATGTTTGTGTGTTTTATGATCAAGCATACAAGATTGACTATATTTGACACCTGACAAACAAAAATGTCAATCTCATATATATTAATATACAAAAATTCAATGTAGCATCATGTAGAATAAAAAACAAGTGAAAACGTAAATTACTAGATCCATGAGACTTTTTTTTTTTTTTTCCTTTTTTGTCTTTTTTACTGACCGGTAATGGGATTGCAACCCTTGGTGTTGCGCCCGCACCATGCTCAGCCAGTGAGCGAGAACCGGTCTCCACATGGGATCCGAACCCTCGGCGGGAGCGCCACTGCGCTCCCAAGCGGCGCACTCTCCAGTGCGCCACCGGGCCGGCCCCATGAGACTTTTTTTAATTACCAAAATTAAGGAATTTTTTTTTTTTTTTTACTACAATGCAAGTGCCTAAACCACTCCAATGCCAATACATTTTACCATGTGAAAATCAAAAACAATTGACAAAAATAATTGGCCAAAATCACCCTTTAAACATTGAAATAAAAATAACACAGTATGAAATTTTTGAACACTTGTTCTCAGATAAAGTTGCAATTTTCCTGAACTAATGAGCTGTAAGACAGTAAGAAGAAAGACTCTATTTGAACAAGCAAAGGCTGTAAACTGACAGCTTACAAAAAAGGGATTATAAATGACCTATTAAATATGAAAGCAGCAGCAACATAGGAGGAAAACTGCAACTTTATCTGAGAACAAGTGTTCAAAAATTTCATACTGTGTTATTTTTATTTCAATGTTTAAAGGGTGATTTTGGCCAATTATTTTTGTCAATTGTTTTTGATTTTCACATGGTAAAATGTATTGGCATTGGAGGGGTTTAGGCCCTTGCATTGTAGTAAAAAAAAAAAAAAAANGCGCCACTGCGCTCCCAAGCGGCGCACTCTCCAGTGCACCACCGGGCCGGCCCCATGAGACTTTTTTTAATTACCAAAATTAAGGAATTTTTTTTTTTTTTTTACTACAATGCAAGTGCCTAAACCACTCCAATGCCAATACATTTTACCATGTGAAAATCAAAAACAATTGACAAAAATAATTGGCCAAAATCACCCTTTAAACATTGAAATAAAAATAACACAGTATGAAATTTTTGAACACTTGTTCTCAGATAAAGTTGCAATTTTCCTGAACTAATGAGCTGTAAGACAGTAAGAAGAAAGACTCTATTTGAACAAGCAAAGGCTGTAAACTGACAGCTTACAAAAAAGGGATTATAAATGACCTATTAAATATGAAAGCAGCAGCAACATAGGAGGAAAACTGCAAATTAAAACTTTATAATGAGATACTAATTTTCAAGTTCCTGGTTTGCAAATAACTGCATGTTGATTGGAAGGTAACTAGAATGATGTTTTTGGAGGGCAGTTTCACAGGTCTATATATCAACCCTTTGACTCAGAAATTTATTTCACAGACAGGGACTTAAATGTGTAAATCATTTGTCCTTAATGATACTGTTTTATTTACAATTTCAAGAACTGGAAACAGCAAAAATGCTAGTCAATATGGGATTGCTAATTAAGTGTAATTATGCAATGGAATAATACCTAGGAATTAAAAATGATGTAGTTTTCTGTCCTAGGGACCTACATGCAATTATTGTTGAGATCTGTATTTTTGTGAAATAGCAGAACACAAAACAGTGAGTAGTGGAGGCTAATATACATTTTAAAAAAATCTAATTTAACATATTTTATATGTAAAACTTCACAAAGAAGATTGCATATGCAAAAAAATATCTCTGGAATAATGTTAACTAAGGGTCATTGCTCCTGGGGCAGGGAACACAGAGGCCTTCAGCTAGGGAAGGAAGAAGGACCTGAACCTCAAAACCCTGCTGGGGGTTATGATTCCCTTCAAGCCAGACCTTCAGCGACAGGAAGGAGCATAAAACAGGCAGCAGGAGTGAGAGCTATTGTCTTGTCCTTAGAGACAGATTGCACCGCAAGGCCTTGATGTCAGAGGGAAAGGCCACCTGAGGCTGGGGCATGGCCAGCTCTGGATTCACAGCTTCCTGACCAATCTTTGTCCCCACCTTACCTCCCTAGTCATGGTGCGGACCTTGTGTTATAAAGAAATGGATTTTATCACCTTTGCTGTAGGATCCCTTCTGAAACAGCTACCACGAGGGGTGGAGAGAACTTTCCTGCTGACTACCGTGGCTGTGGAACACAGCAAGCCAAGAGTCCTGAGGAGGGTGGCAATGGGACAGGCCCTCTCTGGGTGTCACTGATGCAGTTCAGGGGTCTGGAGGTAACTGGAAGCAATGCGAGCAATGTGCAGACCCCAACCTGCAGGCAGAAGAGGGAAGGCAACCAGCAGTGCCTCAGGATGGGGTACAGCAGACCCATCTTGAGGTGTCTGCTCAAGACAGAAGGTCGTGGTAATTAAGCAGGGGACACTCAGAGCAGCATCATTTTGTGTCTGCTAAATGTGTTCGTTTTGCTTCATGCAGAGAAAGATCAGTTACAGTACTGAAAAGCAATATTGTAAAAAGACTAGAACTTGGCAAAGGACTAAGGAGAACTGAATTGAGAGAGACATATTACGTGCCTAGGTGGAAAGTATCATGATTTCAAACATGTCAATGCTCCTTAAATTTATATTTAGTTATTTATATACATATATATTTATTAAAATAAAAATTTCAGCACACTTGATAAGACATGCACTTTTGGGTGCTTCATTTCAGGGACTTAAACTAAATTCTGAACTAGGAATGATTTATCATTCTTTTTTACATAAGTTTTATACTGATTTTTTCTGAGTCTTTGGCCCATACACAGTTTAAATGGGTTTTTATGTGCATATTAAACTCAGAATTTCATAACAGCAGGAGAAAGGTACACTTTCAAGTGCTTCATTTTAGTGAATTAAACTAAATTCTGAACTAGAAATGATGTATCATTGTTTTCACATGGTTTTATACTGATGTTTCTAGATCATTTCTTTAATGCTGCAGATCAATGAATTTTCACATATGCATTTTAATTTGGATTTCAGCCAGGTAGAGGAGAGATGCATTTATTTGTTGCTTTTTCAACCAAACACAATAGCCTAATTTTTACTGCTGTTGTTCTTGACAAAATGATTGCAAAATCCATCTAGAATAAATATTTCAGCAAAGTTATGAAAATATTGACAATGAGGAACAGTCATGATCCAAAAGATGAGATTATAACTGTATAAATCTAATATCTGAATTGCTTCAAAAACAAAGTGGATTTCAGAGTCCAGAAATAAAGTGTAAGACCCTGTAGAATTTTAGTACCTAGATGGCAGGATCTGTCTTATTCACGAGGCCTGGATCTGCATGAAGGCTCTGGCACTGTCTGGCTCGGTATTTCAATCTCTTCCTCTCTCTCCACACACACACACACACACACACACACACACACACACGAGAAAGAAACACAAACATACCTGCTGGTCTATCTACCTCATAATGAATGAAAGAATAAATATAAATAACAGTAAAGGCAACAATCGTAGGTATTATTTTACCTGACAGTTGTATATAAAGATGTTAAATCATATATTTTTTAAACACCAAAAACACATGTACATTTGATACTTTAGAAAACACTTGCAATATTCATTAACATACATAATTATTAAAATTCCTAACAAAAAGCATGAAAAATCCCAATAGAAAAATGGACAAAGCGATATGAATAAACAATTCACAATACAAAACAATGTAAAGGGGAAATTAATAACCCTTGTATAGTGTTTTTGGGTTTACAGGGATATGAACATGCATAAATATTTCTAGTGGGAAATAGTTTGAAATTAACATTAAAATTTTCAAATTGTACATATTCTCTGACACAGCAATTTCACTCTTGGATACTAGTCACATGCAAGCATCTTGGCAGTGATAAAGATTTATTTACATGAGGCTTTTTACACTTTTATTTATAATAACTTTTCTCTTTTAAAGAAAGCATCCCAAGGTAAAAAAAAAAAAAAGAAAAAAGAAAACATGATTAATTAAAAACTTAGGATGTAGTCTTATCAGTATAAACTCTTTAAAAATGTAAAATATATCAAAATATTGACTTTGATTACATTTTCATAGCAAAATTATGGCAATTTCCATTTTCTTGTATTTCTCCTGTGTTTTGAGATTGTCCACATTGAACATTAATTCATATAATAATAAATAATAAGTTCAAACAAATTTTCCAGAAAACTTTTCACCAACTCATATATTAGGATACTTCAAAAAGTTTATGGAGAAATAGAATTAAAAGGAAATACAAAAGTTTCCATGAACTTTTCAAAGTACCATCGTACAAGGCAGTCCTACAAACTTACATTTTTTTCCTCAAATATCTCAGCCTTAATGTGTTCAATCGATAAAACTTATGAATGTATATGTTATATGTATCCAATAAACACACATTTTTGGATATTTCAGTGTTAAAGGGAAATTAAAAATGATTGTTTATCTGAATTACATGAAGATATGCCCAATAACTAAATTCACAGCTATCACTCTTAAAGGAATTCATCTCTCCTTTCACTCCTATTGCAATAACTTCCAGAAATTTATCTAGATTCTTCTTTTTACTTTGCATTGAACACTTAGAAGACACCAGGAAGGTTGACTATCTTAGAATCATGTCACAAAATTGAAACTTTTCATGTATTCTATTTTCATACGTTTATCTACTTAATACAAGCATTAGATTAAAAAGTGAAGTACACAGATATTTGTGGTAGTCTATAAACGAAAAGTATAAAACAATTTACCTAATACTCTTAAATGTATGACAATATGCTGCCATGAAGTATAATCCAAACCACCATTTTCTCTAAAAGTATCTTAAAGTATGAAGAAACTATGTTTTTAGGGTAAAGTATGCTGGAAATATACCCAGCAAAAAGAAATGTATTATTCTACTATAAGTCTTACTTTCAGCTTACAATGGGATGTTTACTTGCCTGTGATGTAGTTTTATTTTCTTCCCAGACTGAGAGTATGTGGTCTCTGCAAATTTTCTTGGCTACTATATAAAAATAATTAAAATTTTACATATGTATACTACAACACCATCAAAATTCATTCTAATTGTAACTACACAAAGGTTACTGCTTAAAACTAAATCACACAATTATTTTATTATTTATTTTGTAATCGAAACGTATCAAATGTACATATTTATAGGGTACAGAGTTATATTTCTATACATGTATACAATGTGTATTGATCAAATCAGTACACACAGTCACAATCACCATCAAAATTCATTCTAGTTGTAACTATACAAAGGTTACTTTTTTTCTATGTTGGAAATGTGCCATAAGAAAGAGCACAGACAGCTTATTGACAAAGAAAGAAAGAATGTGATATCAGCGGAGATCTGTCAGTCATTCAGGAGTCTTCTTCTGAACTGGCATCTACAAAACACAATCAAAGGTGTCCTCAAGTACTGGGATTTCTCAGTCAGCAATATCATTACGTAAAATCCTTACAGTTCTATGTTTTCTCTACCTTCTGATCATATGTTGTGTTCTGTATTAGTTTTCTACTGCTAATTATCACAAGCTTTGTGGCTTCCAACAACAGAAATTAATTTTCCTAATGGTTCTGTAGATCAGAAGCCTGATATGGATCTCACTGAGTAAAGATCCAAGTGCAGGAAGGATGCATTTCTCTCTGGAGGCTGTAGCAAAGAATCTATTTCTTTGCTTTTTGCAGCTTCTAGAGGTCACCTGCTGTCCTTGGCTTGGCGGTCCTCCATGTTATATCTGATTCTTTTTCCTGATTCTCCTTTTCACTTTTAAGGGCCTTTGTAAATATATCACGCCCACATGCATAATCAAGGTTAACCTCCTTGTCTTAAGGTCAGGTGATTGGAAATCTTAACTCTACCTGCAGCCTTAATTCCCCATTGCCATGCAACCCAACATAGTCACAGGTTCTGGGAATTAAGATGTAGACATTTTGGGAGGATCATTACACACATGGAATACTCTAAATTATTCATGTAACTTCTTCAGGATCAAACTTTTGGCCTTTTATTGATAGAAATATTACATAGCCAGAAATACACAATATACAAATATCTAAGTATTGAATAATATAACTAAAAAAAATCATGTTGAGTGTTGTGGAAATTTGACTAAAAGTAAAAGATCATTGCTCAAAAACTCTTGCCTCCTCAGAATAGGAGAAGTTTAAGAAAAGAGTTAAAGCATATATTGGAAAAGAAAAAGAAATCCCCTCAGTTGACTTGGGTTCAGATGAGTTTGAAATGTAGTCTGACCCCTTCTCTAAGACACCTGAGAACAGTGCCTGAGCATTTCTGGAAGCTGGACCCACACTGAAAGATGTGAAATGCTGAAAATAAAAACCCAGAGACCTTCTTTTCCAATCACTTAGTGGGAAATATGGTCAGGAGCATGCCCATCCAGGTAAAAGATTTTGGTGGACATGTAGGTCTCTGAAGCAGTTCTGTTCATGGATTGAACCCTGGTGTGTGAGCCAGGCACCATTTCATTCTCGTCTGGGAGGATTTTGCCTCTCCTTGGGCTGCCTTTGCATGAGGCAGGAGAGGCAATCCTCA
>NW_007735893.1:92060-93739 GCF_000696425.1 Galeopterus variegatus
TCTGGGAGGATTTTGCCTCTCCTTGGGCTGCCTTTGCATGAGGCAGGAGAGGCAATCCTCAAGAGCAGCATGGTAAGAGGCTATAGTACCGTCTGATGCTCAGAACACAGGGGTTTACAGAGTCTCGTTAGGCGGTATCAAATTCAGTTAGCCAAAAACTGCATCAGACAAGCCATCCTTCTCACATGCAGAGCCATCTGGCTGTCACTGTCCGTGAATAGATTCTCAGTGACCCACTCCTTTCTTCCATATCAATACTTGCTTTCAATTCCCCTTTTCTAGACTTCACCCCCAGATGTAGTTAGGGTGAGGGGAGCAGCAGGATAAAGGTGGCTGGACCGTGTTCACTTCTGTCTGCCATCCTGGCTGAAACTCCCATTTTGTGAAATGGTGTTGGCGAGGGAAGCCTGGGTAGGGTCACACACTCCTGCACAGGTGACCTCAATCCTACAGGAGAAGAAATGTATCTGAGGAGTCTGCTGTTCCAATTTAACCTATGTAACAGTTTCTACCCTGGTTCTGCTGATGCCCTGCGCTGCAGGTGGAAAGGTTTTGTTTTATTCATAGGACAAAGTTTAGAAATCTGTAAACATTGCCTTCTCCCTCACATTTATTACCACTGTTTCTATTTAATTTAATGGACGTTTATTTATACAGTCACAGTAGTTTGTAAAATATTCATGACTCCTTGTGTTGCACAGACAGGTTAATATTATGCTTTCCTCGGAGCTCTGACCATAGACTTTCTGCGTGCTTAAAATGCTGACCACTTTCCTGACTCTGTAAATTTGCTTTCAGCCTGTTTAAAATGGTATACGTAAGACATGAAGACCTCGGCATTCAAGCTATCAAACTCTTTTAAAGTCTTATCCCTGTGAGGCCAGGCAGTTAGCAAATCCCAAGTGGGGTATGACTTTAGACCAAATGCCTTATTATCCTAAAAAGAAGCTTAGGCATTTCCAGAGAGTCAGTTCCTGCGAGCCATCTTATTTCTGCTGAAAAAATGGCCTTGCAATGATACTCATTTGACAAACTGCCTTTGCCTACAAATCATGCACTTGCAAAGCACAGAGTAGGAGAAAATGTCTAATAGGACTGTCTTAGCCTAAGCCTTCTGTTTCTCTCTCTCTCACTCATTTATTCTGCCTTTCTGTCTGTCCCTTCTATTTCTGTATTGGATCTTTTTTAACCATCATTTTTATTTATCCATCTTTTTTGCCATCTCCCCCACACACCTCTCCAAGCCACCTAGTGAATATTGTCTCAATTTCCTTCAGCCCACTTATTTGCTAGTCCAGTGGTGTCAGAAGTACCTGATTTTGAATTATCAATTGTAACTTAACCTTTTCACAAATGAAAGAAGAGTCTCTTTAATGTAAGCCTGATTTCCAATCTAATAACTACAAAGCAATGTCATGCTGAAATCGACTCTCTATAATCCTCCAAATGAGGTAGAGAGATTAGAGAGGACAGGAATTAATAGATCATGGTTATTGAATGATTAAAATGTTCTTTAATTTAATTCATACCTCAGCTCTGATGGACTGATAGCATTTGGAAGCTTGAGAATAAAAAGTGCAAATGGTGAAAACGTGATTGATAACAGCTTTGAAGCTTAAAATAGTAGAGGCAAAAATTTTTTTAAATGCTACCGTGATGAGTGGCAACATACTGCCAGA
>NW_007735893.1:94660-97764 GCF_000696425.1 Galeopterus variegatus
AAAAATTTCAAATGTAAAAAAGAAAACAAAATGTACCAGAAAATTCAGAGGAATGCACAATATTGATATTTAACAATAATATGTACATTTCACACACAACAGGATTTCATTCTTTAACTAAATTGTCTCCATATTATACAGCCGGGTACCTAACTAGTAAGTATTTCTACTCCTGCAGTTGCTTAACAAATAGAAAAATCATAGTAGTATCCAACTTTTGAATTTAGAGTTATGGTTTACTGTTAAATCATTTTCAGCACATATTTTTGTATCAATGTACTATACTTTATAATTTAATCTAAGTATGTGAAATTTTTTTGACTTTCTTTTTTTTTTTTTCCTTTTTTGTCTTTTTTTCGTGTCTGGCAATGGATCGCAACCCTCAGTGTCGCGCCCGTACGGGACCGGGACCGGCAACGGAATCGCAACCATCGGTGTTGTGCCCGCACCTCGCTCAGCCAGTGAGCGGGAACCGGTCTGTATGTGGGATCCGAACCCTCGAAGGGAGCGCCACCGCGCTCCCAAGCGGCGCACTGTAGCAGTGCGCCACCAGGCCGGCCCTTGACTTTCAAATAGAAAATAAATCATGATGCTAACTTATCATTCTGTGTGTGGCATTAGTGTTGGTTGGTTTGGCCTGAAATAGAGATTTCCGAGAATGGGAATGTTCTTACCTGAGATTTAAGCAAGTTCCACCTTTTCTCTGTCGGGGAGACTTGAAGAATTTCTGTCTATTACTCTTACCATTGTGTAGTAGAAGAAGAAAAAAGGAAGCAAGAAAAAAAATAATAAAGCATGCATTTGGAATCAGTTGTATGTGGACCCCAAACCTGGCTCTGCAAATTGACAGCCAAGTAAATCTGTAGGTTGACCTGTCCCATAAGCAGCAATGTTCTCATGATGAATTCAAGACATTGAAACTGTAATACCTATGTTATGATTTAAATATGACTGTACAAGCATACATAAAGCACAAGGTTTCATGTCCACTATATGAGTCAATTATTATTATAAATTATTTTCTCATTTACCCTTAGAGTTCCAAATTTTGAATTCCATATATTAAAGTTTCTTTGCCAGAGAGGAGGATCTGGTTCTCCCTTTTGAATGGTCCTGATCTACATATTCTCATACAAGCCAAGCAATGGAGGCAGTATTTTTTCTATTCTCCAGGACATCACTAAAGCAACAGGATGAACGGGTGAGGGGGAAGGTAGCAGGTTGAGGAGTATGCAAACACCATATTCAGCAAAAGTAGAAGAGACATGCAATTTTTTGACTCCAAAAATCCATAACGACTACCAACACCTTTTGCAATTGGGCAGATCTAAAAGGAAGGAGGTATGCTAGAGAAGACAAAGTGTGCTGAGATGGGAGACCTCAGAAAGAACCAGCAACCACAAAGGTACTACAGAGATGAGAGGCTCACTCCAAAGTTCCAAGTCGCTGTTCAGGGAATGGGGACAAAAGTAGCAGAGATCAGGTGGCATCCATGAGGGAAATACATTGGGACAACAGCAATAAAATAGAAAACAAAAAGGAGGAAAGAGACATGGCTCAGAAGTTGCAGATCTGAGGAAGTGCCCGAACACATCCACATCCTCAAGGGGAGGACTCACTTGATGAAAAGCTTCGTAACTCCTGTGTAGCAATTTGAGAGAACTCCTGGGTGCACNGCCCGCACCTCGCTCAGCCAGTGAGCGGGAACCAGTCTGTATGTGGGATCCGAACCCTCGAAGGGAGCGCCACCGTGCTCCCAAGCGGCGCACTGTAGCAGTGCGCCACCGGGCCGGCCCTTGACTTTCAAATAGAAAATAAATCATGATGCTAACTTATCATTCTGTGTGTGGTATTAGTGTTGGTTGCTTTGGCCTGAAATAGAGATTTCTGAGAATGGGAATGTTCTTACCTGAGATTTAAGCAAGTTCCACCTTTTCTCTGTCAGGGAGACTTGAAGAATTTCTGTCTATTACTCTTACCATTGTGTAGTAGAAGAAGAAAAAAGGAAGCAAGAAAAAAAAATAATAAAGCATGCATTTGGAATCAGTTGTATGTGGACCCCAAACCTGGCTCTGCAAATTGACAGCCAAGTAAATCTGTAGGTTGACCTGTCCCATAAGCAGCAATGTTCTCATGATGAATTCAAGACATTGAAACTGTAATACCTACGTTATGATTTAAATATGACCGTACAAGCATACATAAAGCACAAGGTTTCATGTCCACTACATGAATCAATTATTATTATAAATTATTTTCTCATTTACCCTTAGAGTTCCAAATTTTGAATTCCATATATTAAAGTTTCTTTGCCAGAGAGGAGGCTCTGGTTCTCCCTTTTGAATGGTCCTGATCTACATATTCTCATACAAGCCAGGCAATGGAGGCAGTGTTTTTTCTATTCTCCAGGACATCACTAAAGCAACAGGATGAACGGGTGAGGGGGAAGGTAGCAGGTTGAGGAGTATGCAAATACCATATTCAGCAAAAGTAGAAGAGACATGCAATTTTTTGACTCCAAAAATCCATAACGACTACCAACACCTTTTGCAATTGGGCAGATCTAAAAGGAAGGAGGTATGCTAGAGAAGACAAAGTGTGCTGAGATGGGAGACCTCAGAAAGAACCAGCAACCACAAAGGTACTACAGAGATGAGAGGCTCACTCCAAAGTTCCAAGTCGCTGTTCAGAGAATGGGGACAAATGTAGCAGAGATCAGGTGGCATCCATGAGGGAGGAAATACATTGGGACAACAGCAATAAAATAGAAAACAAAAAGGAGAAAAGAGACATGGCTCAGAAGTTGCAGATCTGAGGAAGTGCCCGAACACATCCACATCCTCAAGGGGAGGGCTCACTTGATGAAAAGCTTCGTAACTCCTGTGTAGCAATTTGAGAGAACTCCTGGGTGCACAGGCATGGCTGCAGAAGCCCTCTCAGTGCAAGTCTGATTCAGAGAAGCAGAGAAAGTTGTTGTTTTTAAAGAAGATACCCATCCCTAGAAACAATCAGGAAGAAAGTGGTGGGTGTCAGAGTTGGGGTATGATCCATGGCACTTTGAAGTTCAGGGATCTCTGGATGTAGCTAATAGATCATGTGTTCCC
>NW_007735893.1:98303-104277 GCF_000696425.1 Galeopterus variegatus
TGATCCATGGCACTTTGAAGTTCAGGGATCTCTGGATGTAGCTAATAGATCATGTGTTCCCGGGGGTAAGTCGGTGAGGAACTTGCTTAATTTATACAGCAAAGGAGCTGGCAGGCAGAGGGGTGTTCTCATTTCACCTAATAAAGTATATTTAACCCTTGATCTGTCTTTAGTTCTGAGCGAGTTTTTAGACTGAACATGCTTAAGGAAGGACCTTGCAGAACTTAACTACTTAGGGCCCCGTTTATGGATGGCCTGAAAAGATAGCAGTAAGGAGACATTCTCTCCATGTGCAGAGCTTCAGTGCACACTAGTTTAACACAGCATGCATGATGGCAAAGCGGTCTGAGATACAAACAGAGACTCAATGATAGTAGTGAGTGGCTTGGTTATTGGGGAAAGGCTTGAAAGGAGAAACATTAGAATATCAGAAAAAAAATCTGTCTGAGGAAGAGGCATGTTGTGGACCTATGGAAGACACACAGAGTGTGGGGATCTCTGAATGTCCCACCAGTATCCCCCATAAAGCAGTGCAGAGAAGTCCTGGAGCAATTTCTGCACAGAATGCTCACAGTAGACGTGAGCCAAGCTCTTTCTTCCCTGGTTCCACAGCTGGTGAAAACAGAAAAATGGAAATTAGAACAACAAGAGCTTTTGTGAAGCCAAGGTAACCAGGAACTCAGATCCCTCAGGAAAGAATATCTGGACTGGACAAGCAAACTAAATGAGTGGAAGGATTGGCTAAAAGTGGGGTGCCTGGAGTGTGTGATACGGAGAGAGATGGTGTAAATGGGCTTCAGCCAGAGGACCAGCTGCAGCAGTGGGATGATGGCATGTTTTACATGTTCTCCTGCTTTAACACTTGTTTTGGAGATTCAAGCTGGCTGCCAGTTTGAGATGTAGTAACAGTAGGTTAACAGTGGGCCGTGAGCAGCCCTGAGTTGAGCAGAATGAACCATAGTACACACGGTCGTCGAGCCACCACAGTCCATGTGGCCCACCTCTGAGTTTCCTGCAGCCACAGTGGACAATCTCAGCACATCAGCTGCCAGTAGAATAACTTTCCACCTGCATCTTTCTGTTTCTTTGCCTGGGACTTGGGATCTCACCTTGAGAATTTGCTCAGCCGTTTCTTATGAGAGCACAGAATTGCTGGTAATTAACACCCTTAGGAGCAGTCCTCAATCAAGAGGCTGGATTTGGAGGTACACGTGCCAGCTCGCCCACCCCTCCATTCTTCAGGTTTCCTCTGAGAGTTCCAGCAGGACTGAGCCCCAGTGGCCAACAGTGATCAACTGCTCATTAACACGCACTTTGTCACTTTTTCTCAATTCACAGATTCACCTTCTTTACTCCCTTACCTGTGTTTACTGAAATCACCTTGCAAATAAATCATCTGTACCCAAATCCATGTCTGAGGGTCTGCTTCTTGAAAAACATAAAATAAGACATGATTCAAGGCAGGTTTTCTAATATTAAGAAACAAACCTTGACTGTAAGTATTGAAAGCTCATATTCTGTGTCATGGATACATTCCAATAACACTAAGGCAAATCTTCATAAACTTACATAACTTAACAAACTTACATAGTATAATGGTATGGGTAAAATTATTTGGGCAGATAGGAAAAATGAACAATTTATTTACGAAGGGAAAACTAATGTAGCCTCAGATACAAGACGGAAACATTCAGTTCTAGAAGTCAGTGGAGAAAGACTTAGAAGAATCTCTTGAACTGAAAGTGAGAGCCAAGGATCCATGTGAAGTTAAGCCTGCTTTAAGAGAAAAGGCTTTGGGCTGAGAGTCCCTAACATAGGGTACTGTCTTTCTAATGAGCTTCTCTTCAGGAAATTATGGGAGGACAGACACCAAGAAATGACTTACCCAAAGTGAGGTCAGCAAGGTGGCAGAACAGGATGCTCCAGGCTCTTCCCCATATAGACACAACTGCAGAGCCCATGTGAACACACAACCGAGACAAGGGACTGCACCAGGCAGAAGAGCTCATTCCTTTCCCTTGCCACCGCCTTTTCTTCTTCCATCTAGAAGAGGACAGTGTGATTGCAGAGAAATCGCCTAATTCCAAGTCCTCCCTCCTGTTGGAAAGAAAAGAGTAGATATTGAGTCTATCATTCTTGCTTGTCTGGGGGCTGCCCAAGGGAGGGACAATTTTCTGCTTTGCCTGGCTCAAGGTACTGACAGGAACAGCAGCATAGTTTGGATAGTGGGTTTGAAGCTTTGGAAGACAGAGGTGAGTGGTGTGGTGTGTTCCAGCAGCATCAAGTCTGCTGTTCCACAGGCAGGTGTGGAGGGGGTCAGAGGGTAAGAAATCATAGGCAGAGGAGAACAGAAGCTGCCATACAAAATGTCACTGACTGGATGGCTTAAACAATAAAATCTACTTCTCACAGGTTTGGAATCTAGAAGATCAAGACTGAGTTCCTGCCTGATCTAGTTTCTCGTGAGGGCTCTCTTCCTGGCTTGTTAGAGGGCTGCCCCCTCACTCTGTCTTCACATAGCCTTTCCTCAGTGCATGCAAGTGGGGAGAAAGAAAGAGAGCTCTGGTCTCTTCTTATAGGGACACTAATCTCATTAGATTAGTGCCATACTCTTATGCCTCATTTAGCTTGATTTACCTCCTTAGAGGCTTTCTCTCCAGGTAAAGTCACATTGGAGGATTAGGACTTCGACATATGAATTTGTGTGTGTGTGTGTGTGGGGGGGGTGTGCACAATTTAGTCCATAACACAACAGCATAAAAAAGAATAAAATGTTTAGGAATATACCTAACCAAGGAGGTGAAGGACTTATACACTGAAAATTACAAAATTGTATTAACAATCCTGAAGAAGACACAAATGGAAAGGCATCTTTGTTCATGAATTGGAAGACTTTGCATTGTTAAGATGGCAATACAACCCAAAGTGATCTTCAGATTCAACACAATCCCTATCAAAATTTCAGTGGCATTTTTTTTGTTTTTTGCAGAAATAGTAAAACCCATTCCAAAATTCATATGGAATCTCAAGGGACCTTGAATAGCTCAAATTTTAAAAAAGAAGAACAGATTTGGAGGTCTCACATTTACCGACTTTAAAACACATCACAAAACCAGAACAACTGTTGGGTCAAAGAAGAAATTTAAAGGGAAATAGAAAAATTCTTTGGGACAAATCAAAATGGAAACACAACATATGATGATTACAATAGATGCAGAAAAAGCATTTGACAAAATCAAACATCCTTTCATGATAAAAACTCTCAATAATTAGGTGTATAAGAAATGTACTTCAACACAGTAATGGCCATATATGACAAACCCACAGCTAACATCATTCTCAATGGGAAAAATTGAAAACTTTCCCTCTAAGATCAGGAGCAAGGCAAGGATGATCATTCTTTACCTTCTATTCAACATAGTACAGCAATTAGGCAAGAGAAAGAAATAAAAGGCACTTGAGTTGGAAAGGAAAAGGTAAACTGTCCCTGTCTATAGGTGGCATGAAATCTTATAACTAATAAATGAATTTGGTTAAGTTGAAGGATACAAAATTAACCTGCAAAAATCAGTAGCATGTCTGTATTCTAACAACAAACTAACTGATAAAGAAATTAAGAAAACAATCACAATTACAATACTATCAATAAAAAGTAAGAGTAAATTTAATCATAAAGGTAAAAGTCTGTGTACTGAAGACTATACAACACTGATAAAAGAAATTGAAGATGACAAAAATAGAGATATCTCAAGTTCATGAATCAGAAGAATTAACATTGTTAACTGTTCATACTACCCAAAGCAATCTACAGATTCAGTGCAGTCCCTGTCAAAATTCCTATACTATTCTTCACAGAAATAGAAAAAAAAAATCTTAAAATTTGTATGGTACAAAAGAGACCCCAAATAGCCAAAGCAATCTTGGGTAAAAAGAACAAAGCTGAAGACATCACACTAACTGGTTTCAAAATATATCACAAAGCTTTAATAATCAAAGCTGCATGGTACTGCCATAAGAACAGACACATTGACCAATAGAATAGGATAGAGGGCCACATGTCTGTGGTCAACTGGTTTTTGACAAAAGTGCCAAGAACAGAGAATGGGGACAGAACAGTCTTTTCAACAAATCATGTTGAGAAAACTATCAACATGTGGAAGAATGAAATTGCACACTTATCTCACCCCTTATACTAGAATCAACTCAAAATGGATTAAACATATGACCTGAAACTGTAAAATTACTAGAAGAAAACATAGGGGAAAATTTCCATGACATAGGTCTGGGCAGTAACTTCTTGCATATGAACCCTCTCCCCCCAAAAAAAAAGGCAACAAAAGCAAAAATAGACAATTGGGATTGCATCAAACTAAAAAGATTATGCATAGCAAAGAAAATATTCAGAGTGAAGAGACAATTCAGAGGTTGGGAGAAAATATTTTCAAATCATACATTGAATAAGAGGCCAACATCCAAAATATATAAGGAACTCAAACTACTAAATAACAAGAAAGCAAATAACTCTATAGAAAAATGGTAAAGAAAAAATAATAAAAATTAAAAAAATTAAAAATACAGAAATAGGGCCAAGGGGGGAAAGATGGATCAAAAAACCTTGATATACACTTCTTAAAAGAAAACATGTAAATGGCCAACAGACATATGAAAAAGTTCTCAATATTGCAAATCATCAGAGAAATACAAATTAAAACCACAATGAGACATCACCTTACACGTGATAGAATGGCTGTTACGAAAAAGACAAAAGATTATAAGTATTGGCAAGTATGTGGAGAAAGAAAAAAACATTGTTTGTGGGAATATAAGGCAGCACAGCCATTTTGGAAGACAGTATGGACATCCTCAAAAAACTAAAAATAGTATTACTGTATGATCCAGCAATCCCATTTCTGGGTATATATCCAAAGGAATTGAAATCAGTATGCCAAGCAATGGCTGCACTCCCATGTTTACTGCAGCATTATTCATAATTGCCAAGATATGGAAACAACCAAAATGCTCAACAGAGAATGAACAGATGACATATATATATTTATGGTCTACATACACAATGGAACACTATTCAGCCTTAAAAGAAAGGGCCATTCTGTCATTTGCTGCAACATGGATGAATCTGTAAGACATTATGTTAATTGAAATAAGCCAGGCCCAGAAAGAGAAATACCACATGATCTTACTTATATGTGGAATCTAAAAAAGTTGAACTCACAGCAGCAGAGAGTAGAACGGTAGCTCCCAGAGGCTGGGGAGGGACATAGAACAGAAGCAGAGATGATGGTCAAAGGGTAAGAAGTTTTAGCTGAGGATAATAATGCATAATTAAACAATGCTTTAATGTTTAGTTTTGGAGGAGGAATAAGTTCTGGTGACCTACTGCACAGCGTGATGGCTATAGTTAATAATATTATATTGTGTATTTCAAAATTGCTGAAAGAGTAGATTTCAAATGTTCTCATCACAAAGAAATGATAAGTATGTGAGGTGATGGATATGTTAATTAGCGTTACTCAAACATTCCACAATGTATACATGTACTGAAACATCACATTGCATCCAATAGATATATACAATTATTATTTGTCAATTAAAAATAAAATAAAACTTGAATAAAAATATTACAAAGCTCCAGTGGTGAAAACAGTGTGATACTGGCATCAATCAGACATTTAGAGCAATGGAACACACTAGGGAGCCTAGAAATGCGGAAAGGACAGTCTCTTCAACAAATTAAAATGGAAAAACTGGGTAATCAAAATGGGAAAATAGGAAAAAAATAAAGTTGTGTCCTTACCTTACCTCATACACAAAAAATTAACTCAAAGTGGATCAAAGACCTAATCATAAGACATAAAACTATAAAACTTATAGAGGAAACATAGAGAAAACTTCATGACATTAAATTTGGTGATGATTATTTCTCAGTTATGACACTAAGTATGTGTGTGTGTGTGTG
>NW_007735893.1:105844-106466 GCF_000696425.1 Galeopterus variegatus
TAGGGATGGCCAGTGCGCTCACTGGCTGAGCGCGGTGTGGGCAACACCAAGCCAAGGGTCACGATCCCCTTACCGGTCACAAAAAAACAAAACAAACAAACAAACAAAACTTATTAAATTGTAATTTAAAATATATGCAGTTTGTTGCTTGTCAGTAATACCTCAGTAAAGCTGTTTAAGAAATAAAATAATTTTAAATAAAAGAAAATAATTTATTCACTAAAAAAAGGATTGGTGGTGAATTAGATGCAGAAAGAACACTACAAGAAATATGAAGAGTAAGGTGGTAAAACAGAATGTAAACATTTTATATCCTGACAATGAAGAAATAATAGAACTAATGACATTTGGCAATGAACGATACGTAGAAAGTGGTAGGCAGTGCACTCTGACACTTCATTCCCACAAAGACACTAACTAGCTTCATTTCAAAACTGGGAGAAAAGAGTATCATTTAACTTTACAAATCAGGCACACCCATGTTTAACTATTTAACTGCAAATAACAATAAATAATTTATTAACAATAGTAAAGTTGTAGCAGAGGGAACTGGGGAGGCTGGCAGGCTGGAGACTCGGGAGAGCTGCAGTCAGGGAGGACACCCAGCAGTGGGGCTGCTGCA
>NW_007735893.1:108228-109089 GCF_000696425.1 Galeopterus variegatus
CATGGGTGATTTCATGCTCATGACAAGACAGACAAGTAATACCCACAACTAATGGAAACAACCAGTAGGAACCAGCAGAAATGCAGCAACAGGAATAGAATCTCAAGCCAGAAAGAAGCCGTCAACCTAGGAATCTAGAACCATGAAGGAGCCACAAATGAATAAATTATCTGAAGGGACATTGTGATAAATCTCTGCTGTTATTTCTTGATAGCAGTACAAGGAAAAAGATCACAGTGATGGTTACCAACAGGCATGATTACTTCACAGGGAGGGAGAATAAACAGACTAAACAGAAAGTGGTTTAAGGGAAATGATTGTAATGCAAACACAATATGCAGACTTTAAATCTCTTTAAATTAATGTGTTTGGTGATCATGAGGGTAAAAAGTAATGACAGAAAGAATACTACACGTGAAATTGACTATTTAAGGAAGCATAATTATGTTTTATATGTGCAGAGAGTAATACCCTACATTGCATTCATTACTTTGCAGTACACCAAAAAGGAGTTTTTACTCAAGAATGTCTAAAACCTAAAAAGTAGAAGGTTAAACCTCAAACTGGGTTAACGTGACAAAAAGGTGATACATTTGAAGACATAATTTAAAAAATAAACACAACAGGTAAATTAAGTTAGATTTTTCACCAAGTCCATGAACTGAGATCATTCTGCACAGGACAAGGTGCTCTCAACTTTTAATCAACAAAGCAATTCTAGAATCTAAAAAAAAATTAAAAAAACAAAATTGATAATTGTTCTGGGCAAAGGATAATGATAGCAAAACAAATCTATTTAAATTATCTTGGTGTCTTTGTCATAAAAGATACCAATACTAATACTGTGTATTTACAGAAGAG
>NW_007735893.1:109747-113938 GCF_000696425.1 Galeopterus variegatus
GTGCCCTGCTCCCAACTAAAATATAGGGAGATCAAAAAATAAAAAAGATTATCTCTGTTATTCTTAATCCTTGTTTCCAAAGTTTCAAGAAAAAGCAGCATTCAGTTGTTCTGGAAGTTTGCCCCCAACAATGAAACCAATTAAATCCTAAACATTTACATGAAGAGCATATGTTTGTCTCTCTGTATGCATGAATTAGGTGCATTAGGTGAGGGGAAATAGCCACTGTTAAGAACAGAGTGTTCGTATTTGTCCTGCCTATGTTCCTTCTGGTCACCTGAGAAGCAGATGTCAAGACAGAATTAGACATGCAAGAGGTTTATTGGGCTAAACACCTATGAAGGAAAAGGGGAAATGTGGGTTGGA
The DNA here is from genome assembly GCF_000696425.1 of Galeopterus variegatus. Classification (NCBI taxonomy): domain Eukaryota; kingdom Metazoa; phylum Chordata; class Mammalia; order Dermoptera; family Cynocephalidae; genus Galeopterus; species Galeopterus variegatus. The sequence goes on from NW_007735893.1 coordinate 110,114, forward strand.
GGGTGTGTCCTCTGAAAATGGAGAGGGCAAAGTAGAATGGCAGCACAGTCTGAGAAAGTTCTAGCCAGGCTGAGGGAGACCTGAGCGTTCACTCAGGGAGATCCTGAGCCTCACCAGAACTGGTTCCTTCGCCACGCTCAGTTATTGGCAGAGACCAGGAAGATGAACAAGTGACATCGGAGCAAAGGCTGGGGTGGGTCCGCAGGGGTGGCAGCTGGGGCTGTGCTCCCTCCAGCAGATCTCAGTGGCATGTCTTCATTGCTGCTCTCCTCTCAAAGGTCAAAACATCAGCTCTTCTGTTTTCAGCTGTGTTCTCAGTGTGAGTTATGCTACCTTAATGAACCTCAGATTTCTCATCTTTACAATGGTGATCATAAACCTGCTTTAACTGAGATTCTGTGAAGTTTGAATGCGATGCTTGTAAAGATCTTAACTCATTGGCTGGCATATAGTAAGTATTAATAATGGCGGTGGTATTATTATTCACAATTAATTAGGTTAATAAGACTTCCTAAAAGCAATATGCATACCTACTACAATTTGGACATTTACATGAATTCTAGTTAATAAAATTTATAATGTTCCTATCAATCTAGAAGTGGACTTGTTTGTTCGTTTCCTTGCCTAGTCTTGGACCAGGTTGGGTCGTCCTCTCAGCCTCTTCCCAATGACAAACAAAGCCTGGTTTCCAGCAACATTAATGGAGTTATCATGTCTTCTCAGTTTTTACCCAAAGACTTTAATATTTTTTTTAAAGTCATAACAAAGATAATCAAGGAATCGCTGGTTTCATGCTCTTGGCTGCATAGCTGTCCACTCATAAAACCGAAGGTTTCTGGAGTGAGATTATTGCCATTAAGTCATTGGGCCCCTGGGTCAAAAAGGTCAGTCGTGCAGCTCTATTTAAATTCCAGGAAGATTGTTTTCTGAGAGTTAGATCTTAATCCAGCAACTTCACAAGAAATCCTACAGTTTCAGTTCAAACTGTTGCCTATTCTGAGATCTCAGAAGGAGTATTTCAAAGTATAGTAAATTACTCTAAAGGAGAGAACTAATCTGTATGTCATTATTTTTGTGCCTTCTGACTATTCAAATTTTACTCATCATACAAGGTCCTGGTCACATCTGACTTCTTTTATAACTCTGCCTTTATATCTGCTTCCTAAGAATTCTATTTATCTTTTAAAAACACATAGCCTATATTTCAAGACATGATAATAATTTTATTGTATAACTGACATTGTACAAGATTAGTTATTATAAAACTCATATCTTTAAACAGGTCTTACTGATGTCAATAGTTATACCTGTATGTTTGTCCTATTGATTTGTAACCGGATCTTGCGTGTCTTGTTTCTCTTAATTTTTGCCAGAGTCCAGATCGAGCACTCTTTATTTCACTGACTGCCTTGCTCTGCCAAACTCAGGACAGAATCCAGAAATCACATCTGCTGTGGTGTGAATGTCTGCATTCCCCAAATTCTAATCCCCAATGTGTGTGTATTAAGAGGTGGGGCCACTAGGAGGTGACAAGTTGCAATAGTGGCCTCATAAAGGACTTCTGAAGGAGCTTTTGCCCCTTTTGTCCTCCCACCATGTGAGGACACAACGAGAAGACCCCATCTATGAAGAACTGGTCCCCACCAGGCAATGAATCTGCTGGGCCTTGATCTTGGACTTCCAGCATCCAGAACTGTGAGCAATAAATTTCAGTTGTTTATAAGCCACCCAGTTTATCTGGTTTTTTATATCATCCTGAACAAGCTAAAAAATATAAATATTAAAAATTCACATTTATTTGAGTATGCATAAAACTTATTTAAAATGGTGAGTTTATTTATCATATGATAGGGACATTACAAGCCTAACAGAGTTGAGAGAATCACATCCTTATGTGAATGCTACACATATGTGTATTATAGGAACATTGCACACACTGAGATGCATGTGACTGTGAACATGAACACACATGTACCCACGCACGGCCACTTCCTATGCACTTACCATTTAGTCTCCCTATCATTGCAGCCACTGTCCAGTTCCTACTTTATAATCCTAAAACACCACATGCGTTCTGCTAAGTCTCTTCCACTCTTTGTCCTGCAGCAGTTACGAACTCCATCCCAACAGGGACTTCTCATATTTGGGATATGATTTTAAACTTAAAGTAAATCTGCAAAATAGCAGAATGAACTGCTGTATATCTGTTACTGAGATCCACTAACCATTTGCTTGTCATTCTGTCTCTCTCTGTCTCTGAAACACTTAAGAATAATATGGAGAGGTTATACCCCTTTTCCCTAAAACTTCAGTGTACATTTCCTAAGAACAAGAGCAAAGACACTCTCCTGTATTTTCCTACAAGTCGTTGCTTCTTATCAGGTGCTCAGTAAGCCACTGGCTTTACAAACACTCGAGGGAAGAGTATTGATTTAACATGTAGTTTCCTGGGCCCATTTTCCTACAAGTCGTTGCTTCTTATCAGGTGCTCAGTAAGCCACTGGCTTTACAAACACTTGAGGGAAGAGTATTGATTTAACAGGTAGATTCCTGGGCCGACCCTAGTGCTGCTAAGTCAGAATCTCCAAAGGTAGGGCCAGGAATTTTAATATATTTCTAATATGAAATGCACTGCTCTGAGGATTCTAGTATAAAGAGTTCAAAGTAACTATTTTACAGCTTAAAATAACATATGCAACATATGGAGGCCAGTTGAAACTGGAGGGCCATATGGAGACGAGGAGGAAGTCAAAGTACTGCGTGAAATGTAGTTCATAACCAGTAAATTAAATGTTACATTGTAAATTTTTAATATCACAAAAATTAAATCTCTATTTCCAAAGTAGAAGAAATCCTTAAAAAAATAAAGCTATGCAAAATAATCTGAAATACTGAGTCTCACGAATACATTTATTTTCATGAGTTATTCTTTTCTACCCTGGAATTCAGAAGGATTTTATCAACAGCTGTCATTTCTGTGTAGAGTTTATGATCTTGATGATGTCACTAATATCTGCTACTACATGAAGCACTATAATCCATTATTTTGGCCAGGTTTCTCCATGTCTTCTGAGATAGGGGAACAAAAAAATGGATTTTGTCTGCCATATACAGTATTAAGTTGGATTTGGTAGTGACTCTGGGGCTGTGGAATTAGATTGTTTTCAAAATAAAAACACCATCTGAGAGAGCTGTCAATCAAGGCTGAAATAATCTATTCATTTTAGAAAATTTTTTCTCTAATAATGCTGAAACATGTTACAGAGGAAGGTTTTACAATATTTTTTTTCTTAACATCTTTAAAACAATGTAGGTTTTCCTCTCTGTGTGTTGAAATGGTGCCTTCTTCTTTAGAAGGGTAAGGAGCCAGTCTTGGATATGTCATTTACACGGTGCCAAGGGCCCAAAGTTTGCCTGCCTTGCCCAAAACTGCACGGTGGTCATTCAGCAACATTTTACAGAATCAAAATGATGAAACCGTAATACTCAGACTTCTTTCTAGATTTACATTTTCTCTGAAATGATTTACAGCAAAAGGGAATTTCCATAACAGATTTCTTTTTTAGACTAAGCAGGCTTCAAACTTTCAGTGCCTAAAAGGAGACTTTTTTTTAGGACATACTAAATATTTCAACTTTCTCTTACACTAACATTTAATTTTGTGTGTGTGTGTGTGGCAGCCAGCCAGCACAGGGATTGAACCCTGGACCTTGCTGCTATGAGCACCAGCACCATGCTCTTAACCAACTGAACTAAGCATCCAGCCCCCATGTTCTATAATTTTGATATAAAAGTTTGTAGAAATTATCTCACTTTTTTTTTTTT
>NW_007735893.1:114902-117358 GCF_000696425.1 Galeopterus variegatus
TAGGTGTATGGTGGTAGAGATGGTGTGTGTGTGTATGTGTGAGTGTTTGTTCCGGGAGTGTAGCGGTGTATTAATCTTTGTTGACAAGCAGCTATGTAATTGCATTACTGAAGACCAGCTTGAGTGATCACTTCAGAATGCAGTTATGTCACATTCAAACTATATTAGCAATAGAGTGAGTTGTACTATAATGGCAAATAGAAAACAAAGCGGTATTCTGGGTCTTAATTTGTGAGGACACCCCTCTCCAGGGTAAGAGAAAGCAAACAGTGAAATGGGTATAAGGTGACTTCAGTTCATCTCAGCCATTGCACCTGCTCTTTTTCTCTCTCCCACAGTATCCTTCCAATCACCTTACTTCTAGGAAACATGCAGAGACCTGGATTTATCTCTTAAATTTTGCTTATCAGAAAGGAAGAAAACATACCCAAAGAAGATCATTCTTAATTACAGAATTTAAATATTGTAGGCTTAAATTCTGGGACATAGCCTCTCTCTAAATTATTTAAATAGCATTATACTCTTATGGAAATAAATATGTTTGTGACCCACTGTGATATTTTGAAATACAGTATACATTTGGTCTTTGTACCCATTCTTGTCCCTTCCTTGGCATATAACTTTTAAAGACCTTAGAATCTCCAAAGTGCTGTCTTTTTATAAGTTAGTGAGTTGACTAATGGCTGGCAGCCCCTAGGCAGCCTGGAGGCTGGTCACCAGAAACACCAAGGCAGTTCCACCACCCAACCTCCGAAGAGGAGAGAGTGGTTGAAGATTAACTTGATCACCAATGGCCAGTGATTTAATCTGTCATGCCTGTGTAATGAAGCCTACATAAAACCCAACAGTACTGGGTTTGGAGAGCTTCTGGATAGCTGAACACATGGAGGTTTCTGATGGGTGGTGCCCAGGAGGGCACGGAATCTCCAAGCCCCTTCCCCATACCTCGCCCTGTGCATTTCTTCATCTGGCTGTTCATTATAATGGGTAAATGTAAGTGTTTCCCTGGGTTCTGTGAGCCACTCAGCAAATTACTTGAATCCAAAGAAGGGGTTGTGCAAACCCCAATTTATAGCCAGTCAGTCACAAGAAAAGTTGAAACAACCTGTGGCTTGTGATTGGCATCAGAAGTGGGGGTGAGGGGAACAGTCATGGGGACTGAGCCTTGAACCTGTGGGATCTGATGGTATCTCTAAGATAGATAGTGTCGGAAGACATTTGAATTAGAGCACACCCAGCTGGTGTCTGCTGCAGAATTGCCTCCTGTGTGAGGAGAAACCCCAACACATCTGGTGTCAGAAGCATGTTGTGAGAGTATAGTGGGAGAAACTGAGTGTGATTTTTCTTCAATCACCCATGTTTTGTATTTGTTTCAACATTCTCTCATCAATAGACTGCATTAGTCTGATTAGGCTGCCATAAAAAAAAATACCATAGACTATAGACTGGATGGCTTAAATACAAAAATTTATTTTTCAAAGTTCTGGAGGCAGGAAATTTCAGATCAAGGTCTGGTAGGGTTTGGTTTCTGGTGAGGGCTCTCATGGTTTGCAGACAGCTGGGTTGTTGTCACAGGCCTTTCCTCTACCTGTATTCAGGGAGACAGAAAACAGGAGAGGTATCTCTGGTGTGTCTGATGTCTTTTCTTTAACCCTATTGAAAGAGGGCCCCACTCTTATGACCTTATTTAACCTAAATTACTTCCTTAGGGGCTTCATCTCTGAATACAGCCATACAGAGTGTAAGGGCTTCAACATATAAATTTTGGCAGGATACAAACATGTAGTTCATAACATTCCACCCCTGCCTCATAAAATTCATGTCCTTTTAGCATGCAGAGATGATTCCTCTCCCACTGTGAGCCTGTGAAAACAGACAAGTCATCTGCTTTCAAAATACAATGGTGGGGAAGGCATAGGATAGACTTCCCCATTTCAAAAAGGAGAAATCAAAAGAAAGGGGTGAGGGGTCCAAAGTAAGTCCAAGTCCTACCAAGGCAAGTTCCATTAGATCTAAGACTTGAGCATAAGCCTCTTAGGCTCTCTCCCCCAGCTATCCTGCCCCCGCAGCTGGGCTGAGCTAGGGTTGCACATTGGAGGCTGTAGGTTGCAGCATACTGGGCTGCTGACAAACAGTAGTGGCTCAACCATTTTGAAACAAGAGTGGAGTCAGCCTTGCCCCCAGGGCTTGTGGTGGAGCAGCAGAAGCTCTCTTGAAGGACAAAGAATATTCACAGCTGAATAGCTCTATAGTCCAGTCCTGTTCCTTTGGTCTAAACTGGGAGTATCTTTGCTGTTATGCTCCGACTATATTCCTGGATTCTGCTAAAATGTGTGGATAACATGATGGCTAATCTCTTTAAGGAGTGGTTGTCAAACCATGCCTTAGGTGTTGCCTACAGATCAAATCTTCACTTTTTTGCAACACGGATAGGCTTATAATTTTTCATATCATTA
>NW_007735893.1:119197-131881 GCF_000696425.1 Galeopterus variegatus
TTTAATTCACACAATGAGTCTGTAGAACTTTGTCCCTATGAGAGAATAACATGTGTATACATCCTTATAACAACTGTATTAGTTGAAAATAGACAATGCTTAAACTTAAATATTGTAGACATTTTAATATTAATTCTAAAGATGAAGTAAATAATTGACCAAAAATACGTTTGATGCTCACTGAAGGTTATAAAAAATCTCAAGGCTGTCACAGCTGTCATAGGTGCATGAGAGAGGCAGAGATAGAGAGACAGAGAGAACCTCAGAGAGGAGGAGCTCATTATGTCCAGAGTGATTGATGTTTCTTGGATGGTCAGAATGCCTGGAATTGTTAGCACGGGACAGTGAACTCATCCTTTATTGGCTGGAGTTTTGTCATTGTGTTTAATTTAGTCAATATGACATCATTGTATCTAGAGGAGTCAACCTCTGTANTAGGTGGTGTGGATAGGGAGTTCACAATGCTGTTGTATGCAGTAATGCCTTTGGAGAATAATTGCAGCTTAGGCTGCATATTTATTAGCAGAGTATCATCAGTGGCTGAAGGGACTGTGTTTTGGGAGGAGTGTTTTTCTGTCAGTGCTATTAGACAGCAGAACTTTATGGGGATCTTGCACCAAAACCTGTACCTTGTCCCCCCTGACCCTGCCTTTCACACCCACTTGCCAAAAATCATAGCAATAATAATTTATAACATTTAAAATTGTAAAAGTAATATGTCTGTATAAGAGGGAATTAGAATCAGTAATCTCCTTGGTAGGTGGTGTGGATAGGGAGTTCACAATGCTGTTGTATGCAGTAATGCCTTTGGAGAATAATTGCAGCTTAGGCTGCATATTTATTAGCAGAGTATCATCAGTGGCTGAAGGGACTGTGTTTTGGGAGGAGTGTTTTTTTGTCAGTGCTATTAGACAGCAGAACTTTATGGGGATCTTGCACCAAAACCTGTACCTTGTCCTGGTCCACAGCTATCTTGTGTAGCAGGAATATTTCCAACCGCAACACAGTATACTGAACTTCCCCAATAAAAGTGTTTTATTCTTCTCTAGCAGCTGAGAAGTCCATGGCCTTGGTAGCCCAACAGCTCCCCCCTCCAGCATTCAGGACTTTAGTGGGTGAAGGCCCATGTGTGGCATCACAACCTCTGGTTCACAAATGCGGCTGGGATTGGATCTCTGTTCCATCACTAAAATGCTATAGGACCTTCAGCATATAAATTAACTTCCTTGAGCTCCAACTCCCTCACTTGCAAATGAGAGCACCTATACCATAAATTTGCTGTGAGGATTAAATTAGAACAAAGTGTTTAACAAATACATGACATAGAGAAAGAGCTTAATAAAATTGCAATCATTACGAAATCCATCAAATGTGTATGTATGCATGTGCAAGAATGTTACACTGCTGCTCACCTGAGTGAAACTTCTGCTTGGTCACTGGAAGGGCACACAGCTGTTGGCTAGAGTAAATGAACAGGTGAAGACCAAGGTTAGCTGAGAATTGGGGAAACTTAGTAAAAACCATGCCCTGATGACTTTGAAGAAGTATGGCAAAATCGATTCCCCAGTTGAAACGTTGGGAACATAGTTTGGCTTCCAGAAATGTTCTGGGTTTCATCATGCAGTCACCTGACTTATAGGTACTGGACTCCACAATTACACTGTTTCATTATCTCCTGGACACTTGCAAGGAGGTGAGTCCAGTTTTCCCATTTTGGCCAGTAAACTCTGACTGTAAAATGTCAACCTGAGTCTCCTAGTCTCTCTCCCTTACTCATGAGACTGACAGCCAAGAACTAAAAAATGGTAAAGACACACAATGGAAGGAGCTCTGGTTCCTGAATGTGTCATTTGGAAGAAGGTTACCAGGACAGCTGCACAACTATAATTTCACCCACTAGTCTTTAAGTGAGCAAGAAATGTGTTACCTACTGATCCTGTACTGTTGTTTTTTAATAGTGATCGGTATCTCTTGACTAATATATAATTTTTTTCTTCTTTTGGAGAAGTGTGCACCCCATTGTTTTCAATTAAGCAAATACCACTGAGGCGAAAAATTAATTTTAAAAGTTGATTATAAGCTGACATGAATATTGATCACTTGAGTGTTATTTGTAGGTACTCAAATTCCTCTCTCTTTTCAATGATTCTGAGAGAATTTTATAAATAGATGGAAATAATGTTGTTTGAACTTATTTTATAAATTATTTTCCTTATGATCAAGAAAAAAACAATAATTATAGTAAAGATATATAATTTCCTCAAAGAATGAAAGCTGACTAATCAAACAATAGTGAGTTATGGACAAAATTTTTGTAGAAAAAAATATGTTTTTGTGTTTTTGTGTTTGGAAGCAAGAAGGAGGGCAAACATGAGCTTTTTTTGATACAAGGAAAAAATTAAAATTAGAGTAAAAGAGAAAGAGCATTGTAGATCTGGGTTACTTTCCTGGTCTGCTAGTTAATTCCATGTTATTTGCATTAGTGCTTTGACCTCCAGGACCTCAATTCCAGTTAAACAAGTCTGGATAGCTATAACAATTAAATATGATAAAATATAAAACAGCATAGCATACTATAGGCATTCAATTAATATTCCCTTATCTTTCTTTTCTTTTCCTTTCCTTGAGACAGCATTTCATTAGAAAATGGAAAAATAACCAAAAACTTACAAGTCACAGTCTTATAACAAGCTATGAAAATAATAAATGTATGGAGGAAATTTTAACAAAATTAATCAGTTGAGTAATAAAGTTATAATCACACACAGCTCCTGCAATCATAAGGCCTACAATCTATTAGAGATAAAAGTATTAGCAAAGTAATTACAAGGAAGTGAACGAGGAAAATTCAACGAATGATAAAAATCAAAATTAGGAAAATTTCAAGGAGTCTAGGGATTTGCGCTTGTGTTCTTAAGTAAGTAATATTTCAACTGAAGACTGAAGGATACTCAGACAAAGGCAGGATATAATCTTTTAATGCTAGAGAAAAGAATGTGCACAGGTGCAGATTAGAGGAAAGGTGAATTTTCAGAGCTAAATTTAAGTTTGACTGGGACGAAATGGGAGAAAAGAGGAACTATGTGAGCTAAGGGTGGTACTGTGTGTGAGGCGAGCTCAGGAATGGTGTCATGAGCCATGTGAAGGAATTTGACATGTGCTTTAAGGACAGTGGGGAGTCATGGGAGGTTGACCACATGCATGGCTCTGATTCTTCACTTTCCTGTGTGACTTTGCCATGTAACTTCATGGTGCCCAGTCCCTCTAGCCGGGGACCAGCTGTGTGACTTGCTTTGGCCAGTAGAAGGGAAATAAAGCTGTACCAGTTTCTACACCTAAGCCCCAAGAAACCTTACGTGTTTCTGACTGTACTCTTGTGCTTCAGTCAAAATCATGAGAAAGATGAGCCTTCTGGTCGCAGGAAGTACTGACACCCACTGCTGCATAACATGGACCAGCAGATCTGCACATACACGAGCAAAACTAGCCAGGTCTGCAGAATCCATCCAGCCAAGCCATGTCTAGGTCAGCTAAATTCTATAGATGTGTGTATGTGTGAAAACCAAAATTTTATTCCTCTATGATGCTGAGGTTTTGTGAGTTTTCAGCATGCATCCATAGCTAGCACTGAAGTTTTTGAATCCAGACATATAGAAACGTTTTTCACTTTTACAAGATTACTTTTGATGCAATGTTACAAACAAAACAGGGGAAAGATTACAGACAAATTGATCATTTAAGATCAGCTTGCCAGTCTGGTCTAGAAGAAAATAGGGATGATTGGGGAGAAATGTAAGAGAGACACGCATAGATTTGAAAGATGTTTGAGGGAAAGAAAAACTTAGGAGCTTGGTGTATTTTGTGTATGATACATTGACATTGAGGGAGGATAGAAAAAGATGCTTCTGGCTTGTGATGCTTTACTATAACAGGGGATGCTAAAAGAGTAAATTGCTGGGAACAGTACGGTTGATGAAATTGTAGGTGGTTCACAAAGATAGGAATGAATTTAATTATTCTCGGACAGTTGTCATAATAATGATTTTGGAATTGTGTCCAGAAAGACATATTTGTAAGTCATTCATGATAAAATCATGATATGGATTGTGTCCCCCAAGTTTTATATATTAGTAGCTTGATCCCCACTGTGACTGTAAGAGGGTGGGAAATCCTATTATGGTAATTGAAAGGTGGGGCCTTGAAGAGGTCATTAGATTGTAGGACCATGCCTAGTGAATGGATTGAAAATGGTGGTCATGAACATGGTTCTGAGGGATTAAATAGGAAATGCATGAGAAGCTATATATCTCTCTCTGCTCCACCATTTTCTGCCATGAAAATGGTGGTCATGAACATGGTTCTGAAGGATTAAATAGGAAATGCATGAGAAGCTATATATCTCTCTCTGCTCCACCATTTTCTGCCATGAGATCCCTGGGTCACTGTCACCACCACCAAGGCCTTCACCAAATGTGTTACCTGGACTTTGGACTTCCCAGCCTCTAAAACAATAAGCAATAAATTTTGTTTTCTTTATAAATCACCCAGTTCCAAGTATTTTGTTATTATCAACAAAAGCAAACTAATACAAACAGAAAAGTGTATAAATGTCTTTTGAGTTATGGGTAAAGCTTGAGTCAGGTGATAGAATTTTAAATATAACACCAAGTAACTGATTGTGGTATATCTTGATCATCAGGGGATATGTTTTGAGAAATATCCCAGAGAAGAGTCCCTTGTAGATATATCAACTATATAAAGGGCCTAACATATCTTTCTGTGGTTTGTGTAGAAACATCCTGGACATATTTAGCTCCTAAACACATTGCAGGTTTATGTCTCTCTTAGGAAAGCAAATATACCATGAGCAAGTCTGGGCCCAGTGACACAGCCTGGGCTGGTTAATCTCTACCCTTTAAAAGTGTTTCTCATATTTGCACTATTGACATTTGGGTTGGATAATTCTTTGTTGGGGTACAGGACTAGTCTTGTTTAGGACGTTTAGCAGCACCCCTGGCCTCTATTCCCTAAATGCTGGCAGTATCTCCCAGTCATGACAACTAAAAATGTTTCCATACATTGCCATAACTCTGTGGGGTAAAATTGCCTTGGATTGAGAAACACTGCTTTGGAGGGTAGGTGATGTTTTAACTTTGGAGGCTAAATAGTTAAGTAAATAATTAAGCATAGATTTAGCAAAGTATATCAAAATCATGGTAATGATTGAAGTATATTGTTTTAAAGTATTTTAACACAAGGTAACTTTTCTGGTATAATGAAAATATTCTATATTTTATTTGGGGTGTACACTACATGTGTCAAAAACTTTCCACTGAAATAAATACTTTTGATCTCTGTATTTTAATGTAAGTGATTATACATCAAAATTGATAAAAAAAATAAAATTTTATTAAAATGTAAGAGAATCTTAACCTTTCATTTTAAACAGCAAATTGTAAGACAATTTTATTAAGTGCATTATTATACTGAGAAGTTTGACATACTGTTGTTTATTTTTAAGTTTAGTATATTACATTTATAAAAGTGGTTTAAGTACTTTTGAAGACTTTTTTAATTACACATGCAAATTCCCCTTGTCAGACATGTGAAATCACTAATAAGATCACCTAAATTAATAAATACAATTCAATGTATTAAAGGAAAACTAATTAACTAAGTTTTGAAAGGGTTTAAGGGCATTTAATCTGTTCAACCAAGGTTAATTGAACCTTTATGCAAGCACAAGTAAAGATGATTTTTCTTCGTTTCCTAGATTTAAAAAAAGAAATTGTATAGCAAGTTTCAAAATTTGAACTTTAAAGGCTGGAGGGGCATATGTTTTTACACCTCTAACTTTAATAAATTTCATATTAGTGTAGGATTCAGTAACTCTAAGTAATCTTTTGTTTGTATACAGAAAGCTTAAGTCAAGGACAAAAACTCCAAGATACTCTACAATAGCAAGAGACAAAGGAACATTCAAGGAGACTCAACAGAAGTTGCCCAAAACATGGCAAGAAAAACCTGAGAACCAAGTAGTAGAACCCACAGAGGAGAGTGTTTGAGAGAGGAGGTAGTGGTCAGTGGTGTTTAATGGGAAAGACTGAAGCAGAGAGACAAGAAAGAAAAGAAGCCACTTGATTCGTAACATTGTGCCATGGGGACAGCAGTTCTAGTACAGCATATTCCGTATGAAAGAATAAATGACATCACCCATGGAATAAGTAAGTTCCCAAGCCAATTACAGACATTTTCTGCCCTCTATGAATATATTCCTAGCTCCAAACCACACAGCTTAAAATAATAGCAGACTTCACAATTGCAAATGATTACCTTAAATAACAACCATTTCTTAATAACCTTACAAAATCAAGATCAAGCCGGATCATTTTGGGACAGAATAAATAATAGATGTTTTAATAAATCTCAAAATCTGGTGACTACTTGTGGACCTCAGATGAAAAGGAGGGCTGTCTAGTAAAACACTGGGCTTCAGAAAAAAACATTGCTTCTCATAAAACTAATTACCAAATACAAATAAAAAATTAAAAGCAGGTAAATAAAAAATTGCCAAACTGATAAAACTGATGTTTCATGCTTAAATACATCAGAAGAGTTAACAGAGACTACCTACCTACCTATCTATCTTCTATTAATCAATTTATGTATGCATGTTATATGTATGTGCACATGTATGTATGTACTTACATATCTATAATCTATCATCACAGCAAGTTTACCAAAAATAAATATACATACGGAGGAAATATCAAGCCTGTTCCTTTCTTTCTCTCACCAAAATAGTTCTCAAAGCTTTTGGTTAGAATACCTTATATTAAATTCAGACTCCGCATATAAATAGCTGTGACTTTCTCAACCTGTTAAGTGAAATAACTCATGTTAACTCGAGGATTAAGTGAAATAATCCACGTAAAGTCCTCAGCATAGGGCAGTGTTCTCGACGTGTGCAGCAAAGTCTCCCAAGGACCTAAAATGCAGATGCCTGGGCCCCACTCCAGACTTTGATTTTCAGCTGGTCTCAGGGGAGACCCAGGTATATGTTTTAAGTTTCTGTTTTTTTTTTTTTTTTTTTTTTTTTTACATATAGTACTCGAGAGCTCCTTACTTAGTAGTGTTTTAACAATGAAACACATCCTATGTTGCTGATTCCGTTTGTCTGAACATTAAATGAGTTTATACTAAGCACCAGACTTGTGAAGCACTGGAAGGTCAACCATAAGTAAGGCACCATTTCTTGCCTTCAAGGATCTCTCATGGGTTTTTTTTTTTTTTTTTTTTTTGCCTTTTTTGCCTTTTTTCGTGACCAGCAATGGATCGCAACCCTCAGTGTCGCGCCCGTACCGGACCGGGACCAGCAGCGGGATCGCAACCCTCGGCGTTGCCCCCGCTCCTCGCTCAGCCAGTGAGCAGCCGGTCTGTATGTGGGATCCGAACCCTCGGCAGGAGCGCCGCCGCGCTTCCCAAGCAGCGCACTGCAGCAGTGCACCACCGGGCCGGCCCTTAAGTTTCTGTTTTTGTTTTAAAATTTTCTTCAAGTGTTTCTCATGGAGTGAATAGAGAATGCTTAATAGGAAAACTAGTACATAGTACATTCTTAATAAATGATAATTATAATCATCAACTATAATAAATGTCTTCTGCATTGAATTTTTACAGCTAAAGACTTACAAGAACATTGGCAACCAAACATAGATTAAAGGCAGATACATGAGAATACAAACAAATCATTGATTTTTAAAAAGTATTATAAGCTTCTTACTGCTAGTGAAATCTGCATTTATCTATGGCAGAGTTACAGTGGGTATGAATTACAATTATATCAGTACTATAATCTGATTTTTTTGGGGGGAGAGAAAATATAAAATTGAGTCTTCCAGCTGAATGATTGTAATCAGAATTTAAGTCAAGTGAAATCTGCATTTATCTATGGCAGAGTTACAGTGGGTATGAATTACAATTATATCAGTACTAGAATCTGATTTTTTGGGGGGGAGAGAAAATATAAAATTGAGTCTTCCAGCTGAATGATTGTAATCAGAATTTAAGTCCACATGATTTTAATTAAATTCAATTTTGTATAAAAATTTTGCATTTGATAAAAAGACTATTAGATGGCACCTCAAAAGTATCGATTATTTTAAAATGTACCTAGCTAGTCGTAATAAAAGTTTTATTTAATAAAAAGCATAATCAAGACACAGTATTGTTCTATGCTATTTAATGGCAATCTATGTGCTGCACGTGTTGTAACTACTGCTTATAAATTAGGAACATACGAGGAAGACCAGAAAAGCAGTGCTTTTAGCTCACCAAAAAAATTCTAAAACACATTGCCAAGTATATAAATTATTAATCATTTTTAAATTATCATTGCCCTTAAGTCTGTCAAATTTGCTGAACATTCTCACATTTTATAAATTTTTGAGACTTCATTTGCAGAATGTGGCATTTCAGATAAACCCAGCCTGCAGCACACACTCTGGGACCGTGCAGATGATGTGCTAATCCTGACCGCTCTCCTCCGCTGATGAGCACACTTGACATTTCACAGCGAGGTGCTCAAGGACCAGGTAGAAGCTCGCTGGAAACCTAAGGACCATCAGAAGCCAAGGAGGCCACTTGCAATTGATTGGTCCTACTAAACAACTTCCCTTCTAGGCTTCCGACAGGATCTGGGCATTTTAAATTGCTTCCTTCATTTCAGTTTTGCTGTGTTGTGACAAAAGGAATAACTTTCTTGCAAGGCTGACACAAGTTAAGTCTGGACTTTCAGCTAGAATATTATTGAAAGTTGCTACTTTTGACTGTTTAACAATAGGGTGATAACATCTTACTAGTTCAGTAATAACTTTAGTAGTCACTAAAAAACTGTGTCATGCATGTCTTCTTAATATTAGTGGGTAGTGGAGAAAAGTCCAACACATTTCTCAAACTATCTATTGAAGGTAGATCCTCTCCACACACTCCACAGTGAATTTTGGCCAGCAGCTCTCTTATCTTCAGTACTGTATCAGTGGTTAATTGATACACATCTTGCATATTGTTAAATTTCATCTCTTCACTCATTATTGTATTTCCATAAATGCCTCCTTTTTATTTTACATTTAGTCCACCATTAAAGTAAGAAAAAGGCTATATTTAAAATGACAAGAAGATGCATGAACAAGTACAGCTATTCAGGTCCTTTCACGCACTGATCATGCGCGCTGCCTCCCTTTGGAAGGTCAGGGTTTCACTGCTTGACCATTGCAGATCAATGGCTTTAAGGCAGCATATATTGAAACAAGCTAGAAATTAGTCAGAGGTAATGTTTGTGTCTTCATTTGTTTTCAGGTTGCACCAGAAGCCACTTGAATTTCCTGAAGTCTGGACCTTAGCAGACACTGAGATGTCACTTCATCCTAAAACATCAATCCCAAATTGGAATCAATAATCACCAACCCCACTATCTCAGCCAGGAATAAAGCTCTTGGTTTTTCTTGACACAAAAATATTTCTTTTCTCGTTGACTAAAATCTTGTTTATTCATTTTATAGTGTGACTCATTGTCCTTCATGTAAGAATGATATAACAGAAAATATATGCCACAAATTGTGTCTGAAGAAATCTATTTTCTGCAGATAATTTGTTGTACTCTAGCAGAGCACGAGTCGATGCAACATGTGTTAAAATTACAAATTTGGAAACTATTTGACTGAGATGGCCCCTGTGCCCTGGGTTCCTACATAAGCAAACCAAAAACCAATTCAGTGTGAATAGTTATATTCTAGGAAAATGAAACTTGAGCTTAACCAATCAGAAACCACAAACCAACCTCTATGTAGATACTTTCCACTGGAATGATCCAAATACGGTCCTGGTTCCACTTTAACAAATCAATCACTCTCTTTGCCTTGATTCTGCATTCACCTGATAAAAGCTTTCCCTTCATGTCATTTGTGGTCAGGAGCTGCCCAATTCATAAATGCTCTCTGTTCAAATAAACTCTTTAAATTTTTAATGTGCCCCAAGTTATCTTTTAACACACACTATCCTTCCACTTGTATCTTGCCTTTCAGCAAGTTGAGATCTAAACTTTGTGATGAAACATTGTATATCAGACAAGTCCCAGATTTCTGGTATAACTCTATATCTAACTTCACTTTCATCCTCATAAAAACTGCCTCTTTAATGTGTTCTTATTTAAAGTTAGCTTAAATATGTCGCAGGGTTACGTTTTTTTAAAATAGGTAGAATATTTTCTAAATCACGGGCTTCGTGGAAACTTTTACTGCAATCCTAAAAAAGTATAAAGCAGTTATGTAATTGTTACAAGTTTTAATTCTTTTTAATAAAAAATAGTAAATTATGTCTTCAAAGAGAGACATTTTTCTCTTACCAAGAATTTTCCCCCACTCCTGTGTTCTGTGTATTACAGTTGTTATAACTGCAGAGGCTAAGTGGTTTTGACTTCTTAGCTTTGTGATCTTAAGCAAATAATAAAAAATAGTAAATTATGTCTTCAAAGAGAGACATTTTTCTCTTACCAAGAATTTTCCCCCACTCTTGTGTTCTGTGTATTACAGTTGTTATAACTGCAGAGGCTAAGTGGTTTTGACTTCTTAGCTTTGTGATCTTAAGCAAATCACTTAATCTTAATTCTGTGCCTTTAGTTTATCTTCTAAAAAATGGGCTTAAGAAGAGTAGCTTGCTTCTAGCTTTGCTATGAACACTAATTGAATAGCTGAATGCCAAGCTTGGAAGAGGGACCTGTGCATTAGTCATTGTCACAGCAGCCAGTGAAAGGGGAGGTCAGATCTCCTATACAGAGACATTTTTCCCACACCTGCAGCTCACCTTCCTCACATCTCTCAGGACATTGTGTATTAATATTCATTCGTTTGCTTGGCTATATTTTCAAACTCTCACTAGAATAAAAACAGGTGGTCACGTTAGTGTCTGCCTTGCTCTAGCCTGAGCTGCTCTGAAACATTTCCATCTCCATGTATCCCCCACCTTTTAGTAAACGTTCAGATGTCCCTTCAGCCAGTGTTTTTGAAACACAGTCTAAAAGACAGTTTCTAACCCAGTTGCAGAGTGAAGCAGTAAGAAAGACCCAGACTGTTGCAGAGCTTGCATTCTGGTGGGAGAGAGAAAAAGTAAGAAAATAAATAGATTTAAATGTATTAGTTAGCAATGTGTGCAAAGTATAGAATTAGGGCAATGAGATAGAAAGAGCCTGCAGCCGTGGTGGGTGCAGAGGGTCCCTCGGCAGGGTGATCTGGCCATCCCAGCACTATGCTCTTTCCTCTGGGACATAGCATCTTGCCTTTTTAGATTTCTCAGAAATGAATCAGAGACCCACCAGGCCTCTGAGTCTCTCAAGCACCACAAAACACATATTAAGCTCTGGTTCCATCAAAGGAAATTTCTCTAGGTTTGAAGTGAGGTGAAAGTACTTCATTCCTGCCATATATCATAAGTTGGCAAACTCACCACACATGAATTAATTCCTGCTGGAAATTATCTTTGTTATCCAATGGCCCCAACATGAGTCATCAGCCTAGAATTGGCCCTCTATGTTCGTTGTCCTGCACAGTTGTTTCATGCCTGCTGTGTAGAAGTAACCTGTACCAATTGTCTTAGAAATTCAGTGAAAACCAAGTCAGAAGTATGCAGTTGTTACCTCCTCTTATGTGGGATTGGCTGCCCATATAGAAGGAGTAGCCCCTCCAGCCCAAGTACGTGTCGTTGATCCCACTCTTCATGTTCACTCTGACTCTGGAAAACTGCAGACAGAAACAGAATTTTTTTTTTTTATAAGGCAGTAATCAACATCCTGCAACAGAAGCACTTGGGTTCAATGCAGTGTGAGGTACACAGAAGGAACTCAGCGCAATTCAGATGCTAAAAGGAGAGAAATCTTTATTGGACTTAGCCTTCCCCGGAAAAAGGTCTGTGTGACCCCTTTATTGAAATTAATGCCAAGGTCTCACAAGTATCTGCAGTTATTCTAGAATTATTCATACCTGGGTACACACATGAATTAATTCCTGCTGGAAATTATCTTTGTTATCCAATGGCCCCAACATGAGTCATCAGCCTAGAATTGGCCCTCTATGTTCGTGGTCCTGCACAGTTGTTTCATGCCTGCTGTGTAGAAGTAACCTGTACCAATTGTCTTAGAAATTCAGTGAAAACCAAGTCAGAAGTATGCAGTTGTTACCTCCTCTTATGTGGGATTGGCTGCCCATATAGAAGGAGTAGCCCCTCCAGCCCAAGTACGTGTCGTTGATCCCACTCTTCATGTTCACTCTGACTCTGGAAAACTGCAGACAGAAACAGAATTTTTTTTTTTTATAAGGCAGTAATCAACATCCTGCAACAGAAGCACTTGGGTTCAATGCAGTGTGAGGTACACAGAAGGAACTCAGCGCAATTCAGATGCTAAAAGGAGAGAAATCTTTATTGGACTTAGCCTTCCCCGGAAAAAGGTCTGTGTGACCCCTTTATTGAAATTAATGCCAAGGTCTCACAAGTATCTGCAGTTATTCTAGAATTATTCATACCTGGGTTCGAGAAGATGGCGACGGGTCTGGAGCGGGCGTGCCAGAGGACAGAGCGAGCCTGTGAAGTATGCGCTGTGCTGCCAGAGTACTATTTGCATTTCCAAGAGCAACAAAA
>NW_007735893.1:132896-133118 GCF_000696425.1 Galeopterus variegatus
CCCACCAGTATAATAAAAATGACAATCATGAAAAGAAAACAAACAAACAAAAACACTAGCCACAACCTAAGGAACCAACGAACACAGGAAACAAATAGCAAAACAGAAAGCAAAGGGGCCGGCCCGGTGGCGCACTGCTACAGTGCGCTGCTTGGGAGTGTGGCGGCACTCCCATCGAGGGTTCGGATCCCACATACAGACCGGTTCCCGCTCACTGGCTGA
>NW_007735894.1:0-1446 GCF_000696425.1 Galeopterus variegatus
CTGGAACAGCTGCATCTGGCACAGGCCTCAGGCTGCTTCTACTCATGGTGGAAAGTGGCAGAGAGCCAGCGGGTACAAGATCACATGGCAAGAGGAAGGGAGGGAGAGCAGATAGAGAAAGAGAGGGAGGAGATGCCAGGGTCTTTTAAACAACCAGCTCTTGTAGGAACTTATAGAGCAAGAACTCACTCACTGCCCCCACCCCCCAGAGAGAGCATTAATCTGTTCATGAGGGACCCACCCCTGTGACTCAAACAGCTTCCAACACTGCCACATTGGGGATTACATTTCCACAGGATTTCTGGGAAGACAAACTCCGTCAGTGGGCTACGCACGTGGAAATGGTGTTCTTGGTGTGCTATTTACCTGGTTGTGGCTGGGTTTGGCTTTCCCCTGCTCTGTACCTCAGGACCCTGGCAGGGTCCCAGGGTGGTGGCAGTGTGCCTGGTTGCTAGGCATGTTTTTAAAAAGACCTCCCNCAGGGTCCCAGGGTGGTGGCAGTGTGCCTGGTTGCTAGGCATGTTTTTAAAAAGACCTCCCGTACATAAATATCTAAATGCAACAATTGAGTGTGAAACTTACGATTTTCCACTCAGGGCCTCAATGAAAGAGAACCCTTTAATTTCCGACTAGAGTCAAGAAAAGGGCACAGGTTCTGCCTCATGGGTGTGAAGATGAACTCAACAAATTTAGGAGATGTCCAAGAGAGAAATCATCCAATTTTCCACCAAAGAGAGTGTGCGCGGTCAGATCAACCTAATATTTACCAACCTTTGTTGAAACAAAATGGAGCAATGTACCCCATGGAAATGTACAATCGACTAGCATACAATTTTTTTTTTTTAAATGGAGCAAGGTGGGGCACAGAGGGGACATCGGGATCAGGAGGAAGAGAGCAAATGGTCAGGGTGGAGGCCTGAGGGAGGCTCCACCTGGAGAGGCAGGCCCATGGGGGCAAGGCTGGCTTGGGTGCTTTAAACTGTCCCTTTCCAGCTGATCCTGGTTTAGAAGTCACCCTTTTTACCCACAGCAAAATGGATTCCTTGATTATAGTATTAACACCAAATTGAAATATTAACTGCTATTCTTTTGCATAAGGCCTCTTTTTGTTCCCTTTCTTTCTGTGTGGGATGTTATGGCTCAAGAAAAGGCATGCAAATATCCAGGATGCCACCTTCATGTTCTTTGAACACATAATGATTGTCTTGCTACAGCAAGGGCTACTGTGAGGCTGTCACGAATCCTGCTCATAGCACCAATTGTCTAGTTCTTAATCCTTTTTGTGATGCCAGTTGTAAAGCTTGGCAACCATGCTAGTTGTCATGGCTCTTTTACCTGCCAGTAATCCTGCACTGACTGGGCCAATTGTTGACCTAGGGCTGGGACTGGAGCTCCCAGACCCCTCAAGCCCATTCACAGACTGGGTCACAAACCCTTCACATGCCA
>NW_007735894.1:2446-36272 GCF_000696425.1 Galeopterus variegatus
AGACTGGGTCACAAACCCTTCACATGCCAGGCTGGGTCACCAGACCCCTTCACACAGGTCTGTAATCTAAGTAACCAGCCACATTGTCCTTGGAAGCTGCAGGTCTGTAAGAACATGGCCCAGCAGGGCAGGCGCCTGAGGCAGTAAAACACCAGCCAAAGTGGCACCACCATGCAGGCACACCTACTCCACCCACACACACAATGTTTACTAAATAACCCTGAACTGGCTCCGAGGTGAGGGGAGCCTGACCAAATTGTTCCATTTTCCCAACAACAATGTTAATTACCACTTAGGAACTGTTCTATGTGCTTTGCATATTTTAACCCATTTCATCCTCATGAAAACATTATTATCATCCCTATTAAAGGAATGAGGAAACCAAGTCCCAGAGTGATTACATCCCTGTCCCAGGATTGGATGACTATCAATTAAGAGGCTGAGCCAGGCTGTCTTGCTCCTAATTCTGCACTCTTAAATGCATGTTACACAGCCTCTTTTCTGAGAGGAGTTTTTTAAAAAAAATTTATTTAATTATTAATATTATTTCTTTTACATTTTATGATGTTGCAGAGGAGTTGTAGGGGGAAGGGGAGACAGGAAAGGGGAGGGAAATAGGGTGGGAGGAGGAGGAAGGAGGGTGGGTGGTCAAGGCCCATGGAACCCTCCTCATTCCGACAGAGGAGACCAGAGGGCTTCTGTCTTGGTCATTGCTGGGCAGGATGCGTAAGTCAGGGGTCATGGCTGAGGCTGTCAGCCCCCTACCACCCCAGCTTGGGAGCCCAGGACACTTCCAGCTATGGCTCTGTGGTCATCATTGGGCTGGTTGCAGATGCCAGTGGGCGATGTGGCTGAGGCCATCAGTTCCCCACTCCCCTGACTCGGGAGCCTGGGGCACTTCTGGTGGACGCTCAGTGGTTATTGCTGGTCTGGGTGTGGATGTCAGAGGAGTGTGGCTGAGGCCCTCAGCCCCCCATGACCCTGGCTCAGGAGCCCAGTGGCCTGGTGGTTATTACTGGGCTGGGTGCAGTTTTATGGTGGTGTGGTTGAGGATGACCCTCATCCTCCCCAGCTTGGAAGCTTAGTTGGCTTCCAGTCCTTCTAGGTTTTACAGTTTTCTTTGGTGGCGTTAGACCTTTACTGGTTAATATCAAACTTTGTCTCTGATCTGTGGTATTTTGTTTTTTCTTTCAGTTCTGTGTTGGATTGTTCACTGTTCCGACCACTTAAACTCTGCACTGGGACTAATTTGTTGTTCTTTGCTTACTTCTAAAATGGGGGAACTTATTGTGGGTACCAGCACTTGAACCCTGTGGTTGAGCTAAATTGCTGCTTTGCTGCTGATTCTCTGGGGAAGGCTTTTTGTGAAGCTCAGATTTTAATTGTTGACCTTGTAATCACTTCTGGGTCTTGTGAGGTCTGGTACACCTGGGTTGTGTGGAAACTCTGGTCTGGGCCTGAGTCTTTCAAGTAAACTGCACCCCCTGCTGTTCTGTATTCCTGACCAGTCTCCAGTGAGTGGGCCTGTGCTGATTGGAGGGCAGATCAGCTGTCCACGCTGTGACCCAGTGTTCCACTGTGGGCCCATCTCCCCCACCACCTGCACTCAAACACTTCTCATGGGACTGTTGGGGTCTAAGACAGTGATTTTAACTAAGGCCTTTTGTTTATGTAACCTTGCATCTGGAATGTGCTTATTTGCAGAAAGCCCCTGAGAGTTGGTTTAGTGGTTAATCAGTTGTTTGCATCTTCAGTTTCTGTAACCCTGCAGCCTGCCTGTTTCAGAGAAGCTGCCTGCTAAATTTGCAAAGTTCCCCTGACCACACTTCCTGCTTCTGTACAGCTGCTTGATTAAGCCCCCAGTTGGTGCAACTCTGCCTGGATACAGGCAGGACCAATCGAAAGCTTGCCTGCCTGCTCAAGAAAAGTATAAAACCACAACTTTCAGGGTCCCAGGATTTTGGAACATGAGTTCAACTGGGTCCTGCTAGCGTAGTACATTTCCTGGCTCTCCAACCTTCCGAGTGCCTGAAGTTTTCCTTGCCAAGTTCTTTCCATAACAGGATGAGCCATGTGCTAGTCCCTTGTGATGACTCACCAGCCTCTGTCTCCTCACTCCTACATGGGTCCGTGGCAACCCTGTTAGTGGTCTTGCTGGCTGGACAGTCACCAAGGCCCTCTTCTCCCCTGCTGCCTCCAAGCAAGTTTATACAAAGGGCACAGCTGCAGCTTCTGCCAATTCTTGCTCCATGTGCTCACCGACTCCAGCCTTAAAGCGGCCAGGACTCGAAATAGTGGAAGTGATCCTTTCTTACGCTCTTCATGGCTTCTCCTGCCTTCATGAACTCTGTGGGTCTCTCCTCCTTTTCTTCTGAGCTCTGCTGGCACCAGGTTGGCTGTCATTGCTTTTTAATAGTTGTAAATTGGTTGATTTGTGGGAGAGAGTGATGCTGGGGACCATGTATTCTGCCATCTTGACCAGAAGCCTGAGAGAGGAATTCTAAGAATCCTGTTATCATTAAGATTTAGGTTCAAATCTGGAAAAGAGGAAGCCTGAGACAGGAATTCTAAGAATCCTGTTATCATTAAGATTTAGGTTCAAATCTGGAAAAGAGGAAGCCTGGAACCCTACGTGCTCTTACAAAGCCCCCAAACCCCTCCTTTCCCCATCTCACCACTGTCTGCATTAAGACCGCTGCCTCCCTGCAGCAGGGTGCTATTTTCTTGCTAATGATGCTCTTTTCACTTCTACGATCCTCAGGCTATGGGGCTGGAGGAAAGGGACGTGTCATCCTTGCTGCTCATTGCTGATTATTTTTTTATTTTTATTTTTTCTTTTTTGTGACCAGTAAGGGGATCGTAACCCTTGGCCTGGTGTTGCCTGCACTGCGCTCAGCCAGTGAGCATACTGGCCATCCCTATATAGGATCTGAACCCATGGCCTCGGTGCTCCCAGCGCCGCACTCTCCCAAGTGAGCCACAGGGTCGGCCCACCTCATTGCTGATTATTGATCTCTCTCTTCTCCCTAAAAAAATTCCCCAGTTCTGAATCCTGTGTTTTTCCATTGTGATAATCTTCCAGATCTTCTTGTAGAATTCTTGTAGAATTTGCCAGTCCTCACGTCCGGACCCCTTTCCTAAATAAGCATCTGCTCACTGTCATCTCCCAACACCCCTCCTGTCTTGGTGAAGTCAATGTCAACACTGATGATTCTTCCCCAAACCTGGCGCCTCACTTTTTGTGCCTGTTCCTTGCCACTGGTCTTGAATTCCACCCTGCCTCACCCACTCATTCCCTCTGTCCTATCGTGGACCTTCTCACATTATCATTACCTGCAAATCCTTAACGTCAATTTCAGGCACCTCACTGTCCGACTACCACCTCCAGTCTTTCTAATTCATTCCCTGTGGTACCCAACTTTAACCAGAGCTAAAATACACTGATTCTGCCAAATACTTCTTGCTCTGCATTCCCCGTATTCTCTGCTTTTCTCACTATTCAACTTCTACACATGGCCCTTTGTTGTAATCAGTCTCTTGGGTGTATCCTGAACTCCCTTACCCCTGTTTTCCTTCGTTTTACTCTCCTGGCTGTTTAAATCCAATTCTTTACCTATTCTGTGGCTGAACCAGTATAGGCTGGAGAAGAACACATGGCCACACTGGCTGATGTCGCTAAATTCATGTCCGCCCAACTCCAGGAGGCGCACTGCTGCTGCCCAACGAAGCCACTGCAGTTGCATGTCCACTCCCTAATGATGACATCATGTCTTTCCTTCTCAAACCTCCAACACTTCTCCCCTACCCTTGTTCTTAACTGACGACTCTGCTTCCTACTTCACAGAGAAAAAGCTTCAGTGTGGAAGAGAACCTCCTCAAGCTCCCTCCCAGCAGCCCCTCTGGGTGCCCTGCTCTCCCCTTCTCTCCTGTACTGTGGGTGAGCCGCCCACGCTCCCACCCACGGCAGCCCCTCCCCTGGGAGCTAGCTCCTCATTCTCACTCACCTGTGCAAGCCGACCACTTCCTCTTTTCCCTGCACTGTCTCCTTCTACTAGATAATTCCCATCAGCATGAAAGTAGGATGGGACTTCTCTCTAAAAAAGGAAGCCACCCCGGTCCCCAGCTAATATTGCTCTCTGCCTTTCATCCTCTTTACAAGGAAACTCCTCACTGTAGTTGTCTTGTGCTCACTGTCACCTCTTCTTGCAAGCTTTCCCACGTAGAATTTTATTCCCACCGCCTAATGAAACCCCCTTACCAATGCCACCAGATGACCTCTTGTCACGGTCACCTGGTGTCATTCAAATGAACTCCACCTTCTGAAATTTCAACATCAAGTGTTAGCCCTTCTTTGACCTAGCTGCAGAGTTTGAGGCCCCATCTCCCAGTTCTCTATTCAGATATTTTCCTCACAATCCTTTATCTGTAATTGTGAAATTCAAAACACTCTGAGAACCAAAATTGTTTTTATAACTCATGATAAGAAAACCTGATCTCAACACTGTAGATCTTTATGTATCCCACTCACTGGGAATTCTGATGCATAATTATGTAGAAAAGCTGAGTATTAGATAACAGGGTGAGACCCAGACCTTCCTGAGGGTGTTACATAATATGAGTATGGGGCTTATGCAACGGGTAACGTCCAGCCTCAAGAATTCTAGAAAAACAGTTGTGGACCTGGAATAGAATTTTAAGTTTATGTTTGGGTAGATGTACTTTTTTGTAAATAGGCATTTTTTGATCATACATTGGAATTTTAGAAATAATTGTATTTTATGCAAATAAAAGTAAACATCTGACTTATGCTTATTCATATAAAATAATATTTTCAAGATAGAGTACATATTACTTTTGCATGAAATATTTAATTTCTTACTATTCTATATATATTTAGATACATAGTAAGTAAGCAAAACCCTTGTCAGAATTTACATAAAACATTTGCTTCAAACAGTAATACTTTGAGAATCATTATTTATTCCTAAGGGGAAAAAATGTCTTAGAACTCTAATTGTCTTTTTACATGAAAACATAGAGTATATTTTGTTAAGAACAGGTATAGAATATTATAAAATATAATTTTTTGTCATATATTGTTAAGTTCATGATATAAAATGTACATTTATGATGGAAAATTTAACCAATGAGTTTATTCAATAGACACATTAGTAGACCTGTTTGCCAGGCACTCTTCTATACATATTAACTTTTTTTAATTGTCAAACTAATATTTATTAGGACATGTAAAGAAACCAAGGAAAAGGAAGATAAGTAACTTGCCCAAAGTTATTCATTTTGTGAATAGACTTTGTTCATTTGTCATTGAAAACAATTCATATATCCCTTCTGCTAATCAAAAGCTAACAGAACTAAAGTTATAAATTAATATCATTATTTTAAAGTAATTGGACTTAATTAATCTAGATATAAATTCTAGTTTAGCATGTTAGGACTATTAGCTAAGAAATTGAAATTAAAATTTTATTTGAACTTGTTCTGTTTTCTTATCAGCCAATAAAGTAATTTTTGTTTGTTTGTTTGTTTTGGTGGCTGGCTGGTACAGCGATCAAGCCCTTGGTGTTATCAGAACCATGCCCTAACCGGCTAAGCTAACCAGCCAGCCTGGTGAATAAAGTTATTTAATTACTTGAAATTACACTGGCAGTTACTAAAATTTAAAAAATGTTATATAAAAGGGATACATTTGTACATCATCTCAGCAACAATCCTGTTTATGTTGAGACTTAAGTTGGGATAGATAATAAAATTGAAATAATTAGGAGACTTCAAATAGTTTATGGAAAAATGAAATTAAAAGATAAAAATAAAAAAAATATAACTATATGTCTCAACATAAGTTCCGTAAACTCAAGACATTTTTGTAAGTGATGATACCAGCCATTTAGTTCATCCCTGAAGAATGAGGGTTCTGGAGATTTAATCATGCCAATGCAGTCTTTTTTACATTATTAGCTGAAGAAAAATGGATGCTCTTTAAATATTTTTTTAAGATTAGGAAACAAAAAGAAGTCAGAAGTAACCAAATCAGGACTGTAAGGTGGATTTCTAATTATTTCCCTTTGAAACCCTCACAAAATTGCCCTTGTCTGATGAGAGGAACGAGCAGGAGCATTGTCATGGTTAGCTGAAGAAAAATGGATGCTCTTTAAATATTTTTTTAAGATTAGGAAACAAAAAGAAGTCAGAAGTAACCAAATCAGGACAGTAAGGTGGATTTCTAATTATTTCCCATTGAAACCCTCACAAAATTGCCCTTGTCTGATGAGAGGAACGAGCAGGAGCATTGTCATGGTTGGAAACCAATATCAAAAAAAACCTTTATAGCAGCTGGAGATAAATGACAAATTACCCATACGGGAATACCGACTTGAATGATTGTAGATTTCTCATCTAAAAATATGGAGGCCAGAGGAAGTGGAAAAAGAAAAGAACTGTCAACCATAAATTCTATGTTTGTGGAAACTGCATTTCCAGAATGAATATATAATAACGACGTTCTTAAGCAAAGAAAAACCAGAAAAATTGTTACCAAACTGGAAGGTGTTCATTGCCCATTGTGCAGTCAAGCCAGTAAGTCTGCACACCGACATTTGCAGCAGAAAAGATGAGCTTTCATACTGAAGGTTCCACTCAAGGAGAACGGAGCAGCTAGTGCTGCAAATACCAGACTCCTCAATGGTTTAAAGTCACAAGCATTTATGGAACAAAATCATGAGTAGGGGTCTTGGTAGTCGTGTGGGGATCTGATTGGCTTGCCGTGAAGTTGGCACAACTATTTCTGGCATCCTGACTAAGGACTTCCTTGGCTCCTTTGAATCTGGGGGTGTACAAGCTTCAGAGCAGACTTGTGGTTAATGGTGGTCTGTAAAACAACTTGAGATTGATATAACAGATATTACCTTTAAGCCATCATGTTAAGGAACAAACATCCTGTGACCATGAAATCATGCTCAGCCTAAGGAAAGTATATATTTAACTCTATTCTTTTCTTATGGTTAAGCAGACTTACTGCTACTCCTAGGAATTCAGCCTAGGAATTCAGGGTCTGTCCCATTTCAGAATGGGTTGCTAGCAGAAGTACCCTTAAAGAATGATGAGGGAAATTCTTCGAACAGAAAGGAAATGATAGAAGAGAGAATCTTAGAACATCAGGAAAGAAGAAAGAAAAACAGAGAAAAAATATGGATATAAATAATGGACTATTCTCATGAGCTTTATAAATGATACTTGATTATTGGAACCAAAATTATAATGCCATTTGTACTCAAAATAATTTTAAAAGTAAGGAAGATAAAGATACTGAAATGAAAGAAAGATGTCCATACTTCACTCAAAATGGTAAATACTGATACTAGTACAACAGTCTCCTAACTGTGACATGTCACACATGTGTATTGTAACACAGAGAGAAGTCACAAAAAACTATACAAAAAGTTAGACTCAAAAGCCCTATAAATATGTCAAGGCAATTCAATGGGGGAGAGAATAGTTGTTTCAACAAATAGTGCTGGGACAACTGTATACACACATGCAAAAGAAATTAAAGTTGCTATTTTTTAATCTTTGTGTAGTATGTTAAAATATTTATCCCATTACATGTGTTTTGCTTGACGTGCATTTGTGTTGTAAATCAGGGAGTAATAATCTAGACTTTCTAACTCCTCTTTAAAAAATCAGAAAATCTGTCAACAGAGGGCTTTAGTTCCCACATGGCAACAATTGCTGGGGGTGGATTAGCACCTTCTCTCTTAAACCGGGCAGGAGTATTCGGGTCCCCCACACCCACTTGGGAGTTTGTTAGTGAGGTACCAAAGGATGTCTAAGAAAAGCTCGATATTCCCATTATCCTTGGGGAAAACTTTAGTAATATGTTCATAAATTTGCATAACAAAGTAATCGAGTGAAAATGTGTTTGCAGATTTCCTGTACTTCCCACAGCTAATTAATATTTCAATATTTCTTCAGCTTAAAGATGGAGCCTAAGACTAAAGGATTAAAACAGCAGCAACAGCAACATAAGAAACTTCTAGCAGCAATGCTCTCTCAAGATTCTTTTGAGTCCATCCACAGCCCTACCCCATCTGTAACAGAAGAAGAAATTGATAATGAAGATGATGCAATGGAATTGCTGGGTAATTTTAAAAATTAATAATTTTTCTCTTTCTTCTCTGGCTTTGTAAAAATGTCTGGTGATTAAGAAATCTAAAAGTTTTGAGTAGCTTTGTTTTAAGGAAAAGAAACCGTTTAACACATACTTTATTTGCATTAGACGTTCATGAAGTTGCATGTAAGAACTAAGTTGAAATAACCTAAGCATGTGAAATAGTTATTAGACTGTATTTTGTGCTTTGTGTATGCAGCAGTTTGCCTTCTGACTAGTTAATCAAACTTTATTCTGTGTGCAATTGTGATGATAACTTGTCTGCCTGCTTTTTTCTCTGATTATAATTGCCTTAATCACGTCTATTGTCTATGAGTATAAAATATCCCCAGAGTACATATTTCAGCCCTCATCCCGCGATGTCTCCCTGTTATTTCAAGGATGCTTAAGAAAAATAGAATAAATTTTAAAGGGGTAGATAATAAACTAATGTTTTATGTCTTCCATAAATGACAGGAAGGTTTGCAGAGATTTCAAAGTTTTTTCAGGCCCATTACTTTCATAAAAACCTTGTTAATGTTGTAGATGTAGAATATCTTTTTATATTTTTTAATTAAGTAAATGTGTGTTTTTGCTTCATCAGAAATCCCTTCATATAAAGTTTTTAAATTGAAATTCTCTTTGGAAAATCATTTTTTCAAAAGTGGGAAATGAAATTTTATTTCAGAGAGAGTGATTCCCATATAAAACAATGTGTTTTTAATTCAGTGATATCAGTTATTTTATTATAAATAATTAGAACAATTTTCAAATAGTAACTTCATACTATTGTATTTTAACTAGAAAGAATATAAGTAATGTAATCATTTGAAAGCTTCAAACAAGTTTTATATATAGACTGTGGAATCCCAGAAAAAATATTTTATAAAATATTTTGCTTCTAAAACAGATTCCTTGGTTTTATGTGTTTATGCCAGTGATAGACTGTCATTATAATAAATGTTATATGTCACCATACATAGGCCTGTAAGGGTGTATAGACTGTGGAATCCCAGAAAAAATATTTTATAAAATATTTTGCTTCTAAAACAGATTCCTTGGTTTTATGTGTTTATGGCAGTGATAGACTGTCATTATAATAAATGTTATATGTCACCATACATAGGCCTGTAAGGGTGTTATTAAGTCGGTGATGGCAGGTTCAAAGATGGATCCTGATGGTATAGTAACTGCATTCTTTCCAGCATTAAGGAGACTATATCATGGCATTTTCACTACATGCTGTTGGTCTTTTTTTCCCCCCTCAACAATTAAGTCTTATCTCCCCACGTACAGATCACTAATTTGGCAGATGTGCCAGATGTGGCAGTGGTACTTTCACTCAACTTCCATTTGACAAACATTTACTTAGCACTTACTGTGTGCTGGGCATTGGGCTTGGACCTGGGGACATAAAAATAAAATAATCATGGTTTCTGTTTGCAGGAACTTTACATTCCAGTGTTCAGGTAAAAATGTAAATATATTACTCTAATAGTGCTCACTACCTGTGTTAATTGGATGAAGCACACAGTTGTATATAGGGGTAATACCTAATGCAGAAGTGGGGGAGCAGGGAATGTTCCCTAGAGAAGCTGACTCCTCTGGTTAGTCTTGAAGGACAAGTAGATGTAAGCTCAGAAGGTGGAGTGTGGCATTACCCCAGGAGGATTGCTCACTTATGGGCTCTTTTGCCATTATGCTCCATGATTGTGCCTGTAAATTGTTCCTCTGCTTTGGTCAGTAATAATGAAGGGGGCAAGTAAGATCAAGGGGATTCTTCAAGGAGAATCAGGTGTCCACTCAGTGCTGATACTCCCTAGATCTCAGCTGCTCTGTTCTGAAATTTCTAGTCTCCCAAGCTGAAGACCAGAGAATTGGGTTTTGGAGACTACCTAATGATGAGCAATTAATAACTGGTCCTCATTAATTCTTTTTTTCATTGAGACGTTTTAGCCTGTGGTCTGGGAAAGTTTAATAATGAGAGATAGTTGAAGGCTTGGATTTTCTCCACGTAATTCCACATAGCCCAGCACAGGTGGCTGTTAGTGTAAAACTACTGGTCTCTAGGTAATAAGATTTCTCTGTGATAACATGGATTGTTCCAAGTCTACTGGGCTAGCCCCTAAAATAATGCTATGTGCAACTTCCTATTTCTGAAACTGATGCCAGAGAAAAATATGTGATTGCATCTATACAAGTTCTTGAAAATTTATGTGACATCAAAAATTAAAGAAAAATTTTTTTTGCCACTGGCCAGCATGGGGACAAACCCATGACCTTGGGATTGTAAGGCCGTGCTCTAACCAGCTGAGCTAGCTGGCCAGCTCCTTGAAATCAAATCTTAGTACATAGAATGATTGTAAGATACAATAAAGACATCTGGCATTTAAAATATCTTTTTGAATTATAACATTTTGTAGAGTGAGTTTGCTATAGCTTATGTGCTTTTAAGGGTTTAACTTGTCACTGTTATATGTACCAAAATATAACTGGCTGAAATGGAAAGTACTCTGTAAACCTTGCAAAGTGATAAATAAGTATAAGGTATGGTTACTTGAACATTAATATAAAAAAGGATTGTTTTCTTAGTAAAATTGGTTGATTTGAATGAAAAAAAAAAACCTTTTAGTTAAACTAGTAGAAGTTTTATTTTGCTTATTAAGGAATTTGGTTTTGTTTTGTTTATTAAGGAATCTAGCATTGGTAATATATACTGATTAATATTTAGTTATTCACAGTTGTTTAATTGTGTATTTGTGATTTTTTTTTCTAAATGTATTGGGCATATGAAAATATTTAGTACAGCTACATCATCTGTAACTTTTTAAGTAGATTAAATATTTTTCTGTAAGATTGCTTTAAATAGTACTTATAAATTCATAGCACAAAAATAGCTTAATATGGACAGAGAATAAATATCCAAACTTGTTAAGAGATACCTACAGAGAATAAAATATCAAAACTTGTTAAGAGATAACAATTTTAAGTACCTCTGGAATTAGTGCTGTAATTACAGAAGACAGTAAATAAAATGTGTGGCAAATCAGCTCAAACTAAGTAGTTCTCAACCTCAAGTATAAGATATTCTCAAATATTTTAGTAATTGTACTGGCAATTAGTGATGGCACTGAATAAAGAATATATAGAGAGAATCTTCACACATTTTAAAAAATTATTAAGTTGTAAGCTGTAAATGTGAGCCCATATTCATTACATTACATGCATTTGTCATCTTACTCTTATTGAAACTTAATTGCAGTGTGTTTGCTAATTCTTTATATGATTTATACTCATTTTAAAATATCATCAGAATTATTTGAAAGACACAACTACTTTCCTTACACATTTTAGTATAGGATATTACTTGTAAAAATTTATTTTAGGCTTTCTCAGAATTGAATATGAGACAAATATCTAAAAATTACATTTCAGAGATGTTAAAGCAGAAAAACATTAATCATGCTTTATATTTTTTAGGCTTTCTCAGAATTGAATATGAGGCAAATATCTAAAAATTACATTTCAGAGATGTTAAAGCAGAAAAACATTAATCATGCTTTATACTTTCTAGTCTTAGTACAAAATTATATAAAAATTAAGAATTAAAACTAAAATTATATTGCCAGAAACAAATAAGGTGATTGAAAATAGATTTTATTTGTTTTAAAAAGAATGATCAAGAATGAGTATAATTACAGTGGTGTTCTTTGCTGAATACAGTCATTGAGTTTCTGTAAATTTAGTATGTATCTTACCAAGTAATAATCTTGTAAAATAATAATTTACTAGAGGGACTCATTACATTAAGGCAATCCTTTGGCAAATTCTTTTGCATTATGACCAGCCTTTATAAAGTAAATATTTGCTGTCTTCTGTTTTTCAAGTTGGAGGCTTCTTAAAACAGAAAGTGCTCATATTTGCAAAATAAGAGCATTTCACCTAATGAGAAATGGATGCCTGTCACTCATTGATGTAAATTTTTTTAAAAGGGAGGGGGCTCTAAATGTTAAAAAAAGTGTACCCACCTATCTATATACCTGTATTTTAATAAAATATGTAAAACAGTCTAAAACACAGGGTACCATATATACAAACTTTTTTCGTTTTTGTTTAAGTGTTGATCATTGGAAGTATCAGGATAACAGAAAAATTATCACTTTAAAATAAAGGTTCTTCATTAAAAGGAGTCTTCATTTTGAAGTCTGAGGATTTTCAAAAATTAAATTTATGGGTGCTTCAATATTATCTATAAGATTGCTTTAAATACTACTCATAAATTTATTCAGCATAATGCAAAAGTAACTTAATATGAAATTAGTACATATTAGAGATTAAAATATCCAAATTTTAAGTACCTCTGAAGTTAGCACTCTATAAACCTAGAAGATATTGAGTAAAATATCTTCCATATCACCTCAATCTAAGTAACACTCATCTTTAATTATATGATATTCTAAGAAATTCTAGTAGTTACACTGGCAATTAAATGACCACAATTAACGAATCATTATAGAAAATCTGCACACGTATTTTTAAACATTCACTGAATGAATTAGTATAATTAAAAAACTAGGACCTCATGAAGGTGGATGAAAAATATCTTGCGCATGCTGACTAATATTTTCTCCTGTTGAGCCATGTGTTCAATTGTAACAGAAGTTCTGTGAAATGCCCGTGCTGTAGAGTTATACCTATATTTCTGAATTCCAACTTCAGCTTGCTGCAGTGCCCTCATTGCTTGCACAAAAGCTAAGTGAGCTCGGGTTGAAGTGGGGCCTGAGAGCAGCTGAACTGCACTGTGCTTGCCTCTGATTACAATAACAAAATTGAGAAAATTCATTTAAATGCATTCTTTCATACAGCAAATAAAATGCACCTGCTGTGTGGACAGTACTCGTTCATATTGATATACAAGGCATGGAATATTGTATCTTATATTTTCTAACTACCTTGACTTCTTTGGGCTTTGAGAGAAAGGTGAATCTAGTGAACATTCCTAGGAGTTCAAATTTGAACAAATACAGACATGTTGCATGAAATTTTGACTACAGGGGCATGATTCTCAAGATGTGGTTTGCTTACAAGTCATCTGGGGAGCTCGTTCTAAATACAGATTCCAGTGCCTCTTGCCCCCAATTTTTTGTTCATTAGATTCAGATACAGCCTATGAATCAACATTATTCAACAGCAACGCTGCCCTCCCCTCCTTCAAGAGACTCTATTGCAAGTGATTTGTAGAACATACCGTGAGAACTAGTCCCGTAGGTATATTCAATGAATATTTATTTTTTTGTTTGGTGTAATATATCCTGAAGCAAGAGGAATAAAATAATAGAAAGTCTAATGTTTACAACACAAGAGCATGGAATAGAAGTTTCTGAGTTAATCGTGCTCTTTTAAAGTGTTTCCTGGAAAACAACAAAAAGTCTTGCTAGTGAGCTTTGTCTAATGCAGATTGTATCACTTATTTTGTCTTCATTCCTTATGAATTTTACAGGTTTACTTGAAAAATGAACTGCCTACAGTAGAAAAATCATATAAGTTATAAAATGATTCTAGCATGGTCTTGAGAAAATGATTTCTTTTTGATTTTGTTTTGTCAAATTATCATATTAAAACTTTATTTAGGATTCTTACTTTGCTTTTGTTAAATGTGATTCACAGCCCCCTTCACTGCCTTCTAGACACCTTGTTTTGTGTTTGGAATTGTATTGATATTTTATTCTCTTCGTTACTCACTTTTGTCTCTTTTCAACAAAATATTGGAATATTTGCACATGTTTATCAGATTTTGTAAATAGAGATTGTCCTCTAAATAAATATAAGCCACCAAAATAAATACATTATCCTACATGATTTACTTTTACGGTATTTAATAAGAGATGTTGTTTTTTTTTTTTCCTGTTAAAAAAAATTCAATGGTCTAAGTAGATCAACATAGCAGAATAAAGTCAGTAGTTTGAAAATAAATCTAAACCCATAAATAATTTTTTGTCAATTGCCCTTAATCTCAGTTATATATCCATATAAAGATTCCTTTATTTGAGAGATAGCTGTTTCCAATATATTTATGGGTAGGGTTGTTTAATACATATTTATCACTGAATAAGTTATAGATTGTTTCACACATGTCAGTAATATAGAATAGTGTGCTTTTTCATATTTTTTGCTGTAGCTTTTCACTGAGGACTTTGCAAAGGCGTGAGCTACAATGTGAGTGGTGTATGTGGCATATTGGCGAAACACACATGTCAGTAATATAGAATAGTGTGCTTTTTCATATTTTTTGCTGTAGCTTTTTACTGAGGACTTTGCAAAGGCGTGAGCTACAATGTGAGTGGTGTATGTGGCATATTGGCGAAAGCACTGTGCTAAAGCTCTAAGACCTAGGTCCAGCCCTCATGCTGCCTTGTGCTAATTTCGTCACCTGAGTGACAAATAATTAATTATACAGTGCTGCTAACAATGTATAACCTTCCTAGTCCATAGGAATGTTGTGGGGATTAAAGTGGGATATTCTCTGAAAGTGCTTTTAGTTTAGTTTAGTTTTTTTAAATTTTTTTTTGTCGTAGCTAGCAGGAATATTTGAAAAAAAGATACTAGAATTTATATACAAAAAGTTTTTTTAATTTTTTTTTTGTCGTAGCTAGCAGGAATATTTGAAAAAAAGATACTAGAATTTATATACAAAACTTTTCTTTCAAATAAATATATATCCTCTAGCCCACATACATTTTGTATAGTTATAGGCAAAGAAAAAAAAAGCGTTCTTTATGTTTGGGAAATTGCCAATAAGTAAAAACTGATGTTTCCCAGAACACAATAAAATCAAAGGTTTGAAGAGATAGGAGGTAAAGCTACATGTGAGAGTTCTTCAAAAAGGTCATGAAAAGATTTGTATTAGCTTTTAATTCTATTTCTCCATGATCTTTTATATATTTGCAAGCCAAAATATTGGATATATTGATACAAAACACTACATCTTCTATTAAAAATAAAATACATGGATATTTAAGCAAGGGCAGACTTTTATGTGATTTGGTTAAGGGTGTAGAGTAAATTACTCCACCATCTTTAATTTCCTTCCATATAAATGAAAATTTCCAGGAGGAAAAGAAAAATGTTTTGTGCATACTCATGAATCTCTACCAGCAAAGCTTGGGCTAGGGACAGGAATAAGAGGGAGGGATGAGGAGGTACAGAAAACCTAGAAGTTTGTACTAGTTGTTTGCATGCTCCTGTGGTAAGTAATATCATAAAAGTGTTGAAAAATCTACAAGCTTTAAAAACTCTTTCAATTTATATGGATAAATATGAAAATATTTGAAGCAGCACAGTTTTGATGGTTTTACAATTAATTCATTGTATAAACAAATCTCAACCAAATTGAAAACCAGTGTTAAATGTTATTAGGGTTTTATTGCTTTTGAAATAAGCTTGCCCACTTCAAATACTTAATAAAATGGTGATGTTATACTTCCAGATGATTTGTTTAGGCATGGTAATGATTTTCATATAATTTGGATTTCAATTTTGTGCTCTATGTAAGAGTCATTTGAAAGTGGTACAAATCATAACTTTATTGTATTTTTTGTTGTTGAAAATGTGCAAAGAAGTGTAATTAATTCAGTAATTATTTGCATTTTAACACCAACATCAATAGACACTAAAGAGGTATTAAAACACCTCTTACTGGATTATTTAACTACTGGATTGTGTAACTATCGTAATCTGTTAAATTTCCATATATCACAATATCACTGACAATTTAGTTAGTTATATCTAAATAGAAACTTTAAAATCATTGAAGTTGAATGCTGAATACACATTAACAGAAGAATGGTCACAAACTTGCCAATTATTTTCAATGGTTGAAAAACAATAGCTTTTGTGAAGTAAAGTTTTATTCATGATTTTCTAAAAAAGTATTTTATAAACACATTTTCAAAATCCCAAATGTCAATCTGATTTTATGTGGGAACTTTTGGAATGAAAATATTATGATTTTCTTATTCAAATGTCTTATGTTGAGTAATCAGAGAGAAAATAATGTTAACAGTATTGATTTTTTAAAAATTGCTTTAAAACTTCAAAATAAGAAGAGTGCTAAAGAACACATGGGAAAAAATATGAGTGTTCTAATGGAGGTAAATTAAATCTAGTGATTTATTTTACTTTTCAATTATTTTAGTTTTTTTCTGCAAAAGATAATTGATTGTCNTTATAAATATATTTATAACTATGGGGGAAAAAATATGAGTGTCCTAATGGAGGTAAATTAAATCTAGTGATTTATTTTACTTTTCAATTATTTTAGTTTTTTTCTGCAAAAGATAATTGATTGTCTATGTTAATATTTGATGAATTTGCTTATATCAGAATATAAACTTCTTCAAATTTTACGTAAAATTTTAATTTCTTAACTTACTTTTTTTCCCCCATAGTTATAAATATATTTATAAATGGAATATTCTCTATGATGGTTCTGAATCACATTCTAACAGTTCTCTGTCAAATTTCAGTATGCCTTATTTTTGGCAAATTACATTTTTAAAAATGAGATGGGCATATGCCCATCCATAACAAATAAATATATTTATAAATGGAATATTCTCTATGATGGTTCTGAATCACATTCTAACAGTTCTCTGTCAAATTTCAGTAGGCCTTATTTTTGGCAAATTACATTTTTAAAAATGAGATGGGCATATGCCCATCCATAACAAAATTGGAAATGAAACGATAGGAATAAAAGCGTTTAGCTCAGGAGATGATACAGAATTATCCAATTCAGAGGTTGACAAACTATGGTCTGTGTATCAAATCTGTTCCTCTGCATGTTTTTATAAGTAAAGTTTTATTGGCACACAGCTACTACCATTTATTTATTGTCTGTACTACATGGGCTATAACAGCAGAGTTGAGTAATTGTGACATATTATATGTCCTATAAAAATATTTTCCATTTGTCCCTTTATAAAGAAAATTTGCTGACCCCTCATTTAATCCAATGGTTTGCAGCCTTTACAGAATTTTTGGAGAGCATTTGAAAAAATATAGAAGTTAGGCCCCATACTTAAAGTTTTAAATTCAGTTGATCTGAGCAGGGGCTTAGAGCTTCCTACATAATTTGAATGTGCAGTGAAAAGTTTACTTTTTAAAAGTATTGTCAGAAGGAGTTTTGTTGGTCCAGTTATTTGTTATCCCTTAAGTGCTGTCATATTTACTTTTAATTATTGACATTTTAGGGGGACTCTGTATTTCAATAATTTAATGTAGAGTATTAGTAATATGGTAAAACAAAATTTAAATTAACTGTATGAAATTTATTTTATGGAAGACAGCATAGCATAGTATGAGAAGTAGTAACAACATGAGATTTATATTCAGGCAGCCCCTGTTTTATGTTTCACTATTGCTTCTAATTCTATGATTCCAGGACAGTAACTTCCTTCAAATACCAGATCCATTATCAGAAAAATGGGAGTAGTAACAATACTTATATCATAGGATTTTGTGAAAATTAAGTAAAATAATGCATGGAAAGTACTTAGTGTATCTGATAAAGAATTAGAGCTGGAGAAAAGATTTAATTCTAATTCATATCATTTTTATGCCAATCCCTTTCCTGTCTTCATCTAGAACATGAAGTTTAGTACATGTAAGAAAGAAAGTAAGACCATAGGATTTTGGCCTTAGGGGTTTAAATGTTTTTAGCATTTTATCATAAATGTCTCATCTAGATGTGTTTCATATATTTAGAAGTTATTTCAACAAGTACCCTCTTTTTACATTTCATTCCTACTTCTAATTTCTTCCTTTCTTTTAAAGACTATAGACAACTTTCTGAAAAGATCACATCATATGAACCTATGTTTTTCCCAATGTGTTAGAATCTTTGCCTATTCTTTCACTTAAAGACAGTATACTCATTGTAAGAGAGTATTATGTTCAAATTTTTCTAATATGACTGAACACATTCTTTTCAGCAATTTAAAATATTTGAACTTTAAAAAAAAAGTATCAAAAGCTAAAAATATATATCTTATTTTCTCTGATATGTTTATGTTTTGGTTACTAGGTTACCTGCATCCGTGATTTGTAGTCATGGACGCTGAGGTCCTTCTGTAGCATGGAGAAGGTGGTATCTAGCTTGTAGAAACAGAGAGACTTTATTGGCCCCATGAATCCCAATTTATAATGGGAATAGAATATGCAGCATTCCAAGACTAGCTCAAAGAAGTAAACATTTTACAAAGCTTGTACAGGCTATGCACTTTTTCACATTACAATGCATTTTTTCATGCTCTCACAGTACGGAGAATCCACATTCAATAACATAACAAAAAATATTGAGAGATGAAAGGGAGGAAACTTTTCTTTCTTTTTTTCCAGATTACAATCCTATGTTCTTATCTTCTCCTTCTAGACTACTGACATTTATGGTCTGAAACTTTCTCAGTTAGCAATGTTAGTGTTTTGATACCATCTGAGTCCTACATTTTGGTGGCAGAGTTAAGGACAACTTTTATAGAAAGTAGTTTAAGAGAGGAAACATATCTCTGTTCATATACAGTCTAAACACAAAAAAGCCAAACAAGCTCCAAGCAACTCTATTTTCATTAGGAAAATTGAGAATGTGAGAGGAGATGTTCTCTAACATAAAGCTTTTGACTGAGAGAAAGAAAATCTTAAGAACATACATTAAAAATAAACAACTAGGGTTGGCCCCGTGGCTCACTCGGGAGAGTACGGCACTGGTAGCGCCAAGGCCATGGATTCAGATCCTATATAGGGATGGCCGGTGCACTCACTGGCTGAGCGTGGTGCGGACCACACTGTGCCGAGGGTTGTCATCCCCTTCCCGGTCAAAAAAATAAATAAATAAAACAAAACTAAAATCACAAAAACTATACACACACACACACACACACACACACACACATATATATATATTTACAATAAAGTTCAGATTATTTGCTCATGGAGCTATACTTTTTTCTGCCAAGAAACAGACATGGTTGTCCCTTTAGAAATGCTACCTTTGTTTAAAACACACTAACTATAAAGGTTAATACCATTATAATATACACATTTATAATTTATTATATATTTTCTAAATTGCATTGTTATTTTCTCTAGTAACCATGGGTTTAAATAACTTCTCATTAAAAAAAAAAGAAGAAAATAAAAAGCCAAAACAAAGCAAGAAAAACCACATATACTCGTTATTGATCTTATAGCTTCATGATCTTAATGTTCTTAGGGCCCTCTGCCAGTTCAATGTTCAAAGAAAATAAAAAGCCAAAACAAAGCAAGAAAAACCACATATACTTGTTATTGATCTTATAGCTTCATGATCTTAATGTTCTTAGGGCCCTCTGCCAGTTCAATGTTCAAATGTGCATAGTATCAACACAGTTTCATTGTTACCTTCCTGATGAACAACAACAACAACAAAAAATAGAAATTTGGACCAAAAAAAAGATGGTTTTCTGAAAAACTTTTGGCATTATAAGTCAATATAAGCTAATTTCAGGGCCTTTTAATATCAAATCTTCTGGAAGTCACATTTCCTTTAAAATAATTTTTACTTTTCATCATGAAAAGATAGATATTTAATGTAAAGAACACAGAAATATGGAGGTCAAAGTGGATAAA
Source organism: Galeopterus variegatus (assembly GCF_000696425.1). Lineage (NCBI taxonomy): Eukaryota > Metazoa > Chordata > Mammalia > Dermoptera > Cynocephalidae > Galeopterus > Galeopterus variegatus. Next base: position 22,275 of record NW_007735894.1, read on the forward strand.
TAAATATTACCCTGAAATAGTTGCTGCTGGTGTTTTAGTGATGTTCTTTCTAGATGTTTTTATATATAATGTATAGTGTTAATGTATATAGAATAACATTAATATTTATGTGTATTTACAATATATAATGCACAGTGCTAAGTGCTTTCTGTACAGTACTTAACAATCACCAAAATAGCAATATTATTATCCTCACAACACACAAAAGGACACAGATCCCTGAAAAACAGAATTTACCCAGATTACATAGTTGGTACTCAAGAATCATATTCCTAAGCCTGAGCAATTAAACACGAACAATGCAACACTGACACATTAAAGTACACATTTATATTCATATGTATATATTTACATGAGTACTATGCAATTTTCTTATGATAAACAAAGTTTTAAAATTCAGCATCAGAGTCTTCTGCTTCCAGTGATGACAGAGTAACTGGTATTGGCCTTATCCCTTCACATTAAACAGTTATGAAATTGGACAAAACATATGAGGTTGACCTTTCAGGAACTGGACATAAGGCAGCACAGAACTTTGGTTTTGAAAGTAGAGCAATAAGCGAGGTGAGCCCTGTGTTTCCCCTGGCTTTCTTCATGGTAACGCTTCCCTGGCCAACTTGTATAAAGGCAAGAGGGGTGACCTCCCAGATCCGAGGACTTTTCAGAGTCCCTCAGGCTAAAGGGAAATATAACCAGATGGAAAATCAGATCTATAGAAAAGAATGGAGAACGCCATAAATGGTAAATATGTGACTAAATATGTAAGACTTACATTTTGTTAATTTTTAAAAAGACAATTGACTGCTTAAAGCAAAAATACAAACAATGTAGTGTAGGTTTTATATATACAAAGAAGTAAAATTATATCATAAATAGCACAAAGGATGAAATTAAATGGAATTACAGTGTTACAGTTTTTGCATTTTTATAAGAAGTGACACGATATTAATTATAAGTAGACTATAGTAAGTTAGGAATGCATTCCTTTAATCCCAAGAGCGATCACTAAAAAACTAAAAATAATAAAAATAAAAAATAAAAAAATACAGTGAGGTTTACTTAAAAAGCTAGTAGAGGATGTAAAATGGAATACTAAAACATATTTGACTAAAGAGAAACAAACCCAAAGCATCTGGTACAAATAGAAAATAGCAGGATGGTAAACTTAGATCCAAACATATTAATAGTATAAAAGGACTACACACACAAATTAAAAGGCAGAGATTGTCAGTCTGGAAAGAACAAACAAGATTTACATACTGACTATAAGATTCATAGTTTAAAGACCAGGTAAATTGAGAGTAAAAGGATGGGAAAAAATATTATGTGTGAAAAGTAGACACAAAAAAACTGATATAGCTTAATGATAGGAAGTGGATTTAAAGGGAAGATATAGCAATCCTAAATGTGTATGCATTTAAAACAGACTTTCAAAATACATGAAGTAAAAAAAAGACAAATGAGTAAATATAGCTGGATATTTTAACAAATCTCACTCAATAATTGATAGAAAAAGGCAAAAATCAGTAGCGACATAGAGACTTGAAAAGCACTATCATCATTTATTGTAAATTGAAATTTACAGTATATCATGTCCAACACATTGTTTTCAAGTGCTGATAAAATGTTCATTAAAGTAGACAGTATGCTGAATCAACTGTCTGTACTCTTATCACAACAGGATTAAATTAGAAGTCAATAACAACATGACATCTAGGAAAATTCCAAATATTTGGAAGTCAACCACTTCTTAATAACCTATGGGTCAAAGAAGAATCAAAAGGGAGCTTAGAAAATAATTCAGACTAAATGGTAATGAAAATACAGCACATAAAATTTGGGAGTATATAGCCAAAGCAGTGCTCAAAAAGAAACTCAGTTATACAAGAAAGTTTTAAATCATTTACATAAGTTTCTATCTTAAAAAGCTAGAAAATAAGTGCAAATTGAATTCAATTAAGTGGAAAGAATGAGATAATACGGATAAGACAAAGCAATGAAATGGAAAAAAGGGCTAAGATACAGAATATTAGCATTGCCAACACTGAAGAATTCCTAGTGATACAGTATTACCACCTATCTGTGGTTTCACTCTCTGTGGTTTCATACACAGTTTGAAAATATGAAATGGGAATTTCCAGAAATAAATAATTTTAAAGTTTGAAATTGCTCACCATTCTGAGTAGCATGATGAAATCTTGCACCATCCTGCCTGGAACATGAATCATCCCTTTGTCCAGCCTATCTACACTGTATATGATCCCTGCCTGTTACTTACTTAGTAGCCCTCTAGGTTATCAGATCAACTGTCGTGGGTATTGCAGTGCTAGTAGTGATGCTGTCATATTGTTATAATTTTTCTATTTTATTATTAGTTAATTGTTATTAATCTCTTACTGTGCCTAGTCTATAAATTACTTTTTATTGTTGATATGTATATATTGGAACAACAATATGTGTAGGGTTTGGTACTATCCACGGTTTCAGGCATCCACTGGGGGGCTTGGAATGTATCTCTTATGGGTAATGGGGGTCTACTGTACTGACAAAGAAAAAGGTAGAAATCCACAAATTACCCATATTAGAAATGAAAGACAGGACCAGACTTTACTGCAGGTCTTGCAAAGGATAACAAAAGACTGTTACAAACAACTTTATGCCATCATATTTGACAACTTAGATATAATGGAAAAAAAATTCTAGCAAAATGCATCATACCAGATAAATAATAAGAAGAAATAGTACATTTACATAGTACTATGTATATTAAAGAAATTGAATTTGTAAGCAAAATCCTTTCCCCAAATAAACTTGAGGTTTACATGATTTTATTGGTGAATTCTACTAAATATTTAGGAAAGAAATAATGTCAAATGTGGGCCGGCCCGGTGGCGCACTGCTACAGTGCACCGCTTGGGAGGCGCGGCGGCGCTCCCACCGAGGGTTCGGATCCCACGTACAGACTGGCCGCTCGCTGGCTGAGCAAGGTGCGGGCGCGACACTGAGGGTTGCGATCCGTTGCCGGTCATGAAAAAAGACAAAAAGGAAAAAAAAAAATAATAATGTCAAATGTAACAAACTATTTGAAAAAACAGAGAAGAAGGAACACTCCTCATACTGTTTTGAAACCAGTATGGGTCTCTGACACCAAAACCTGACAAAGACATTAAAAGAAAATAAATTACAGGTGAGTACCCTTATAAACATAAAGATATATATTCTTTTTTTTTTTTGTCTTTTTGTCTTTTTTCGTGACTGGCAACGGGTCGCAACCCTCAGTATCACGCCCGTACCGGACTGGGACCGGCAACGGGATCGCAACCCTCGGTGTTGCCCCCACTCCTCGCTCAGCCAGTGAGCGGCCAGTCTGCACGTGGGATCTGAACCCTCGGCGGGAGCGCTGCCGCACTTCCCAAGCGGCGCACTGTAGCAGTGCGCCACCGGGCCGGCCCAGAGATATATATTCTTAACAAAATATTATTCAATTAAGCCTCTGATTTAATACAATCTCAATCAAATTCTTAATGGACTTAAAAAAAATAGACAAGCTGATTCTAAAATGTATATAGAAGTAATGACCTTAAATGGCCAAAATCATCTGAAAAAAGAACAGTATTGTAGAATCACAGTATTTGATTGCAAGACTTACCTTAAGGCTGCAATAATCAAGACAATGTGGTATTGACATAAGGATAGACAAACAGATCAGTGGAACAGATTACCATCCAGAAATAGATCCACACATATGTAGTCAATTAGTTTTCAACAAAGGCATCAGGACAATTTGATATAGAAAGGAAAATATTTTCAACCACTGGTGCTGGGAACAAATGGTTAAATGTAATGGAAAAGAATGGACTTTGATTTCTTTATACCATAACAAAAATTACTTTGAGATGAATTACAGGCCCAATCATGAAAGCAAAGACTATAAAACTTCTAGAAGAAAATATAGAATGTATTCACAATCTTGTGGCAGGCAAAAGTTTCTTAGAGATAAAAATCAAAGATAAAATAAAAATTTAATTAAATGGGCCTTATTAAAATTACAAATTTTCCTCAAAAAATGAAAAGAAAGTAAGGAAAAAAAATAAAATGTAAAGATATGCCAGTCACTGACTGGGAGAAAATATATACAAAACACATATTTAGAATATATAAAGAACTTCCACAAATCATTTTTTTCAAAGGACAAATAACCTAGTAAAAACAGGCAATATACGTCAATAGACAGTTCATAAAAGAAGATAAACAAAGGGGAAATAAGCACATGAAAAGTGTTCAATATGATTATCCTTCAAGGATATGAAAATTAAAACAACATTGAGATACTGCTTTATACCAACTAGAATAGCTAAAATTAAAGACTCACAACACCAAATGTTGGCAAGAGGTGGAGCATCTGGAATTCTCAAACACTGACAATAGGATTGCAAAACTTTACAATTACTGTGGAGAAAATGTTTGGTCATTTCTCATAAAGTTTGATATGTACATACTCTATGACCTAGCAATATCTAGGTATTTTCCCAAGGGAAATAAAACACAAAAATGCTTGTATAAGAAAGCATTTCATTCAAAATAACCCAAATAGAAAATAACCCAAATGCTATTCACCAGAAAAACATATAAACAAATTGTGGTATATTCATACAATAGAATGCTTTTCAGCAATAAAAAATAAATTAGGTACTTATACATGTAACATTATGGAAGAATCTCATTGCTATTCACTGAGTCGCATCCCCCAATATCCATATGTTGATGCCCTAACCTTGATGCGATTATATTTGGAAATAAGGCTTTTGAGGTGGTAATTAAAGTTAAATCAGGTCAAAAGGGTGGGGTCCTAATTCAATAGGATTGGTGGCCTTTATGAGAAGAGGAAGAGAGAGAAATCTTTCTTTTCCTCATGCACACATGGAGGATAGGGCATGTGAGCGAGAAGGCAGCTATCTAGAACTCAAGGGCAGAACCCTCACCAGACACTGACCCTACTGGCATCTTCATCTTGGACTTTCTAGCCTCCAGATCTGTGAGAAAATAAATTTCTGTTGTTTAGGCCACTCTGTCTATGGTATTTTATGATGACATCCTGAGCTAAGACACTCATAGACATGTTGAGCAAAAGAAACCAGACAAAAGTGGTTACATACTATATTAATTCAATCGTAAGAAATTCAAGAACAGGCACAATCTATAGTGATATCAGAAGAGGTGGGAATGAGAGACTAATTTGATATTGGTCTGAGGAAACTGTTGGGTGATGAAAATATTTTATATCTTAATGTATACATTTATCAAAACTCATAACATTGTAACTTAATATCGATGCATTTCACTGAACATTTTACTTCTGAAAAATATTCATATTCATATATAAAAAAATCATGGCCACATCATGTTACATCATGAGAATATACTAGGAGTCAAAAAAAATATTTGGCGGTGTTTCTAAAATGAAATGATGATGATGATTTTGAGATCTCCAACTATAATAGTGGAGATTCATTTACTTTTCCTTATAGTTCTGTCAGTTTTTCCTCATGTATTCTGATGCTTTGTTGTTAGGCTCATAAATATTAAGGATTGTTCTGCCTTTTTGAAGAATTGACCCCTTTATTATTATGAAATGACCTCTTTTTCCCTGATAACTTTTGTTGCTCTGAAGTTTGCTGTATCTGAAATTAATGTAGCTACTCTCTCTTTTGATTAGAGTTAGCATGGTACATCTTTCTCCTTCCATTTACTTTTAATCTTTATGCATCTTTATTTTTAAGGAGAGTTTCTTATAAACAACATAAAGTTGGGATTTTGATCACTCTGACAATCTGTCTTAACAGGTATATTTATACTGTTGATGTTTAAAGTGATTATTGATGTAGTTGAATTAATATCCACCATATTTGTTTCTGTTTTCTGTTTATTATTCTTGCTCTTTGTTTCTTTTGTAGCCCTCCACTCTTTTTCTGCTTTTGTGGTTTTAATTGAGCATTTTATATGATTCCATTTTCTATCCTTAGCATTCGAGTTATGTTTCTTTTTCCTTTTTTTAGTGGTCACCATAGGGTTTGCAATATACACTAACAACTATTCCAAGTCCACTTTCAAATTACACCATACTGCTTTACAGGTAGTGCAAGTACTTTATAATATCAAAATAATCCTAATTCCTCCCTCCCATCCTTTGTATCATAGCTGTCATTCATTTCACATACACATAAGCACACACACGCACAAGCATACACAATTTAATACATTGTTTCTGTTATTATTTTGAACAACCTGTTATCTGTTAGATCAATTAAGACTAAGAAAAGTGAAAGGTTTTATTTTACCTTCATTCATTTATTTTCCAATGCTCACTCTTTCTTTATGTAGATCCAAGTTTCTGAGCGACATCATTTTTCATCTCTCTGAAGAATTTCTTTTAATATTTGTTAAAAGATAGGTCTATAGCAACAAATTTTCTCTATTTTTATTTGTCTGAGAAAGTCTTTATTTTTCCTTAAGTTTTTAAAGGATAACTTTATACAGGATTCTAGGCTGGTGTGTGTGTGTGTGTGTGTGTGTGTGTGTGTGTGTGTGTGTGTGTGTTTCTCAACATTAAATATTTCACTCCATTCTTTTCTTCCTTGCATGGTTTCTGAAGGGAAGTCAGATGTTATTCTCATTTTTGCTCCCTATAAGTAAGACTTTGTTATTGTGGTTGTTATTTTGGTTTTTGGCTTCTTTTGAGATTTATTCCTTTTCTTTGATTTTCTGAAGTTTGAGTATGATATGCCTAAGCATAGCTTTATTGATATTTATTTTGCTTACTGTTCTCTGAGCTTCCTGCATCTGTGGCTTAGTGTCTGGCATTAATTTGGGGAAATTCTCAGTCCTTATTGCTTTGAATATTACTTCTATTTTCTCTCTTCTCTTTCTGATATTTCCATTATACATATTATACACCTTCTGTGCCAAAGTTTTTGGGTATTTTGATCTGTTTAGTTTTTCTTTTTTCCTGTTGATTAATTAATTTATTGCAGCTAATTATTTATATATTTTTTGACTATCAGTAGTTGTGTACACTATGCGATAGTCAAATCAGGATATTTAGATTATTCATTATTATAATATGTAATCATTCTTTGTGTCCATTAACCAATTTCTCATTAATTTCTCATTTGATCTATTTTTAAAATTCATTTTTCTTTTTGCTTTTCTGTTTAGTAAGTTTAGTCAAGCTCAGAGATTCAAGTTCAGCCATATCCAGTTTACTAATGAGCCCATCAAAGGCATTATTCATTTCTCTTACAATGTTTTTGATGTCTAACATTTCTTTTTGATCGTTCCATGGAATTTCCATCTCTATGTTTACATTGCCTATCTGTTCTTGCATGCTATCTACTTTTTATTCATTGATGGGCATTTAGGTTGATTCCATCTCTTGGCTATTGTAAACAGTGTTGTAATGAATATGGGAGTGCAGGTATCTTTTTGCTATATTGATTTCATTTCCTCTGGGTATATACCTAGTAGTGGGATAATGGGTTATAGGGTAGATCCATTTTCAGTTGTTTGAGGAAACACAATACTGTTTTCCAGAATGGCCATTCTAATTTACATTCCCACCAACAATGTAGGTGATAGATCCCTTTTCTCTGCATTCTCACCAGTATTTGTTATTTTCTGTCTTGTTGATAATAGCCATTCTAACTGGGGTGAGATGATATCTCATTATGGTTTTAATTTGCGTTTCCCTGATGGTTAGTGATTTTGAGTATTTTTCATGTGCTTTTTGGCCATTTGTATGTATTTTGAGAAATGTCTGTTCAGGTCCTTTGCCCATTTTTAAATTGGGTTATTTGTGTTTTTTTGCTGTTAAATTGTTTGAGTTTTTTATATATTCTGGATATTAGCCCTTATCTGATGTGAAGTTGGCAAACACTTTCTCCAGTTCTGTAGGTTACCTCTTTACTTTATTGATAATGTCTCTTGCTGTACAGAAGCTTAGCCTTCCTATAAGCCAATAATGAAACAGTAAAGAAGAAATTAAGAAAGTAATCTCAGTCACAATAGCTACCAAAAAATGGAATACCTAGAAGAAAATTTAAACCAAGGTGGTAAAAAACCTCTACAATGAAAACTATAAAACATTGGTGAAAAAAATTGAAGAGAACACAAACAAATGGAAAGATATCCCATGTTCTTGGGTTGGAAGAATTAACATCATCAAAGTGTCCATATTACTCAAAGCGATTTATACATTCAATGAAAATTTCTATCTAAAATACCAATGACATTCTTCACAGAGATAGAAAATAATGATCTTAAAGTTTGTGTGGAGCCACAAAAGACCCCATATAGCTAAGGCAATCTTGAACAAAAAAGAACAAAGTTGGAGGCATCACACTTCCTGACTTCAAAATATGCTATAAAGCTATAGCAACCAAAACAGCATGGGACTAGCATTAAAGCAGACGAATAGACCAATGGAACAAAATAGGGAGCCCAGAAATAAACCCACTCACTTAGAGCCAACTGATTTAAGACAAAGGTGCTAGGAATATACAGTAGAGAATAGAGAGCCTGTTCAATAAATGGTGCTGGGAAAACTGTATATGCACATGCAGAAGACTAAAACTTGACCCTTGTCTCTCACCATACACAAAAATCAACTCAAAATGGATTAAAGAGTTAGATTTAAGACCCAAAACTATGAAACTACTAGAAAAAAATATAAACATTACATAACATGGGAGTGGGTAGCACATTTTTGAGCATGACTACAATGGAACAGGCAACTAAAGCAAAAATACACAAATGGGACTATGTTCTTTTGCATTTGGATATCCAATAGTCCCAGCAACACTTGTCAAAAAAGATGAATTTTCTCCATTGAATTTGTTTGGCACTCTTGTTGAAAATCAATTGAGCATAAACATATGGGTTTGTTCTAGGACTCTCAATTTTATTTGACTGATCCATGTCTGTCTTTATGGCAACACCATATAATCTTGATTATTCTAGCTTCGTGGTAAGTTTTGAAAATGAGAAGAGTGAGTTCTCCAACTCTGTTCTTTCTCAAATTTATTTGTCTTGCATTTCTATATGAATTTTAGGGTCAACTTGTTAACTTCCATGAAAAAGTCATCTTGGATTTTTATAGGGATTTTATTGAATTTATAAATCAGTTTGAAGAGTGTTGGCTATATTAAGTATTTTGATCCATGAATATGAAATATCTCTCCAATTACTTACATCTTTAATTTTTCAACAATATTTTGTAGTTTGTCAGAGTACAAAGTTTATACTTCTTTTGTTAAATTTATTCCTAAGTATTTTGTTCTTTTTTATGCTATTGTCATTGAAATTGTTTCGTAATTCTCTTGTTGGATTCTTCATTGATAGTGTGTAGAATACAATTGATTTTTGTACATTAATTTTTTTTATTTTGCAATTTTGATGAATTAGTTTGTTAGTTGTAATAGGTTTTTTAATGATTATTTAGGATTTTCTATATACATGACCATGCCATCTGCAAATATAGTTTTTATTCTTCCTTTCCAATCTGAATGTCTTTTATATCTTTTCTTGCCTAATTGCTCTGGCTATAATCTCCAGTAAAATGTTAAGTAGAAGTGACCACAGTAGATATCCTTTACCTTAAGAGGAAAACATTTACTCTTTCACCATTAAGTATGACATGTTAGCTGTGGCTTTTTTTAGATTCCCTTTATCAGGTTGAGGAACTTCCCTTTTATTCCTAGTTTGTTGTTATTATTTTATTTTTAAAAACATAAAGTGTGTTGGAGTTTTCAGTTTTTTTCTGCATCTATTGAGGTGGCCATTTGGTTTTTACTTTTTATTCTATTAATATGGTGTATTGCATTAATATTTTATGTATATATTATATCAACTTTGCATTTCTGGGATAAATCCCTCTTTGTCAAGTCTATAGTTATTTTTATATGTTGCTGAATTCAGTTTGCTGGTATTTTGTTGAGGATTTTTATATGTATATCCATAAGAGATGTTGATCTTTTTTCTTTTCCTGTCTTCATCTGGTTTTCATATCAGGTAATAATGATCTCATAGCATGAGTTAGGAAGCATTTCTCCCACTCTTATTTTTTGGAAGAGTTTGTGAAGCACTGGTATTAATTCTCTGAATGTTTGGCAGAATTTTCCAGTGAAGTCATATGGACCTGGACTTTTAAATTACTAATTGAATCTCTACTTGTTATAGGTCTATTCAGAATTTTTATTTCTCCTTGGGTTAGTATTGGTAATTTGTGTCTGTCTAGGAAAATCCCTATTTTATCTAAGTTATCTCATTTGTTGACATACAATTATTCAGAGCATTCCTTTTATGTTTGTATTTATAAGGCCCCTTTTTAATTCTTGATTTTAGTAATTCAAGCCTTCTCTTTTTTTCTTGGGCAGACTAGCTTTGTCAATTTTGTTAATATTTTCTAAGGGCCAACTTTTGGTTTTATTGATTTTCTCTGCTCATATTCTTGATTATGAAGAAATAAATATGTTGGTACTATACTACCACAAAAGTTCTACAAAAATGATGAGAAGTTTAAAGTTGTAGGAAACTCTCCTGGGTTTAACTCTATAAATAAATTGAAATAATGCGGGGAAATTTAAATTCAATAAAAGACAAATAAAAAGAGAGATTGTATACTTAGTAACACATTGTATTTCAAGAAACTCTTCAACGTGATATTTCCTACATGTGCCTCAAGACAAATGGGCTGAAAAGTTGAAAAAAATACAATAAAAAATCAACAGATTTATAATACAACACTTAATTTTTTAAAAGTTTTTATATTTTGTGAATACAAAAGTTTACAATTATATATGAAAAGTTTGAGATATTTTATATAAGATTTTAGTTTATATTTTTCAATAACTTCTGCATTGAAATTGACACCTCTATTGACAATATAAAGCGAGGCAGCATATTTATTATTGTAGAGGTTGTGATAAATTAGCAGCTAGTCTTCTATGAGGAACTTTGCCTTGAATTAAATTCAGTGCATAATACTGGCTTTAGTCTATTCTAACAATTTCCTTAATTCTTTTAGGTTTTATATAAATAATCTATATATAAACAGAGAATCAAATTTAATTAAATTTAGTCAAAAGAAAGAAACTGGTTGAATTTGGTAAAATGACTTTTTTATATATAATGAGTAGTGACTTTTTTTCTTATCTCAATTATGTTTTATGGTTCTTATTATAATCATACTGAAGTTTAAAAAAATAGCTTTAAGATTTCAACTTTCATGGTAATGTATTGGGTGTTGCTATAGGCTAGCCACCATATTAAGTGTTTTATCTTAATTATCACACTTAATTTTCTTAATAATCCTGTAGGGTAAGTGATATTGCCCCCATTTTACAGATAAGGCAACTGAGGCTCAGAGAGGTCTAATGATTTGGACAATGTCATACGTCTAGTCATTGGCAGATTCAGAATCCAAATGCAAATGTAACAAAACATAGCGTGGAACTGTGGAACTGTGAGTTTTTTTGTTACTTTTTGTTGCTGTTGTTTGGTTTTTGTTTTTTATTGAAATATAATTGATTGTACATGTTTGTGGTATACAGAGTTGAATATCAGTACTAGTGTACAATATGTGGTGATCAAATCGGGATAACTAGCATACTCATCATTACAAATTATGAGCATTTTTTTGTGTCCATTAACCAATTTCTCTCCAACCCCCTGCCCCCTCCCCCTTTCCCACCTCTAGTAACCACAGTTCTGTTCTTGCCTTCTGAAGGTTTAATCTATTATTTTTCTTTCTTTTTCTTCCTTCCTCCCTTCTTTCCTTCCCTCCCTCCCTCCTTCCTTTCTCTCTCTCTCCTTCCTTCCTTCCTTCTTTTCTTATCTATTTATTTTAGCTCCCACTTAGTGAGGACATGCAGTATTTCTCTTTCTGTACCTGGCTTATTTCATTTAATGTTATTTTCTCCAAGCTCATCCATGTTGCTACGAATGGTGGAATTTCATTTTTTTGTGTGGCTGAGTAGTATTCCGTTGTGTATATATTCCGCATTTTCTTTCTCCAGTCATCTGTCAACAGACATTTAGGTTGATTCCATATTTTGGCTATTGTACATAGAGCTGTGATAAACATGGTATTGCAGGTATCTCTTCAACATGATAATTTTCATTTCTTTGTGTATATACCCAGTAGTGGGATTGCTAGATCATACGGTAGTTCTATCTGGAGTTGTTTGGGAAACTTCCATACTGTTTTTCATAGTGGCAGCACTAATTTACATTCCCACCAACAGTGTAGGAGGGTTCCCCTTTCTTCATATCTTTGCCAACATTTGTTATTCTCTGTCTTTTTGATAATAACAAGTCTAACTGGGGTGAGATGATATCTCAATGTGTTTTTGATTTGCACTTCCCTGATAATTAGTGATGTTGAGCACTTTTATTGAGCAATTTTATTTTATAGTGATGTTCAACTTTTATTGTTGAGCAATTTTCATGTACCTGTTGGCTACTTGTATGTCTTCCTTTGAGAAATGTCTATTCAGCTCCTTTGCCCATTTTTTAATTGGATTATTTGGGGTTTTTTTGCTGTTAGGTTGTTTGAGTTCCTTGTATGTTCCAGATATTAATCCCTTGTCAGATGTATAGCTTGCAAATATTTTTTTCCATTCTGTAGGTTGTGTTTCACTCTGTTTATTGCTTCCTTTGCTGTGCAGAAGCTTTTTAATTTGATATAATCCCATTTGTTCATTATTGTTGTTGTTGCCTATGTCACTTTATCTTTAGTATTTTTGTGCCATTATATTTTAGTCTTCTCTCTTTTCAAAAGAACATAGATGATAGTTGCATTTGAAAAAAAATTAACCTCAGAGACTTGTCATTTAATTGATGGGCTTACTCTGTTTATATTTATTATTGATCTGAAAATATATAGCTTTATTTTGTCGCCTTGTTTTGTGTTTAAATTTGCTGCACTTTTTCACTTTCTTTTCCATTTTTTTTTAATGTTTTTGTTTGTTTCAATGCTCTATTCCCTCTACTTTACTGATTTCTATTGTATTGCAAGTTGTATTGAACAATCCAAAAGGTGTAGCATGGTATAGTGAAGAGAATAATCTTTGGAGACAGAATCCCATGGTTTAAGACTCTGGAGTTCACTATTTAGCAATAGTATAGATTTGGGCCAGTTATTTCAACTTCTCCCTCTTATAGTTTCCTCAATTGCAAAATTGGGATACCACTCAGAGGATTGTTATGAGGATTAAAAGAGTAAGTATCTGTAGAATAGCCCTTGATGCGTAGCAATAGAAAACATTTTGTAAGTGTTTGATATTTTCCACCTCTCCTTTTTTCTTTTAACTTTTACCCTAGTAGGATTCATGCATTCTGTTCACATTATTGAAATTTTGTTTAAAATTTTAACATACATTTTTGTTTTGCAACTCTTTTTAAAAATTTTTTTTGTCTTAGCAAGTTTAAGATTTTAGAACACTCTTATGCTATTAATTTTATTACCCCCATTGCATTTTTGTTGTTTTCTAGGATTTTAGTTCGACCTTGTATTTACATCTCTCAAAGTGTCAGTGTTTTATTTTAAGACCAATGCTTCTTTAGATTTATCAACATAGTTTTCATTATCTTTGCCCATCTTTGGTTCTTATATTCCACTCCTTTCTTCTGAATTCAATTTTGTTTTTTCTGAAGAAGATCCTTTAATAGTTCTTTCCTTTAGCATCCTTATTAATTCATGCTTATTTTAAAATGAAAACTCAGTTAGGTATAGACTTCTAGGATGATGGTCATTTCTCATTAGGATTATGAAGGCATTAATTTAAAGCTATGTGCATGTCATGTGCTTTCGTTTTAGTGACTCAAGATTTTTTTCTTGGTCTCATTTGATCCTCCATGTATCTTAATCTCTGTCCAACACCTTTTTAAAAAAAATGTAATCATGAAATATTTTTAACATTCAGGAACTTAGAAATGTTTTAA
>NW_007735894.1:37272-46327 GCF_000696425.1 Galeopterus variegatus
TTTTAGTGACTCAAGATTTTTTTCTTGGTCTCATTTGATCCCCCATGTATCTTAATCTCTGTCCAACACCTTTTTTAAAAAAAATGTAATCATGAAATATTTTTAACATTCAGGAACTTAGAAATGTTTTAAACATACAGAAAATTATAAAAAATAATCAAACAGATCTTATGTATTCATCATTAGATTTGCATATGTCAACATTGTCTTATTTGCTCTAAATACTTTTTAAGAAAAATATTGCATAGATAGAGCCAAGTTTCCTCTCTCCATTATTACAGTTCCCTGTTCTCCAGAGGTAACTACTATGCTGAAGTTGGTTTTTAGTCCCTCATTCCGTGGTTTTACATGGTCATGGGTGTATTGATAACAATGTATGTTTTAAAAAAAATTATAACTGTGGTGTCATATTGTACATATAATTTGGAGAGTTTCATTTTCAATTAATTTTATGTTTTGGAAATTTATCCATATAGACACATGTGGATCTAGTTCATCGAGTTTAGCTGCTACTTAGCATTCTAGTGTATGAATACACCAAAATGTATTTATCCATTTCTATATTCATTGGTTTCTATATTTACACCATAACCTTCAGTGCTGCTATGAATATTCCTGTCCCGCCTCCCTGGGCACCTGTCCTGGAGTTCCTTTTGAGTACACACCTGACAGTGGTACTTCCTAGGTCATGGGCATGTGTGTATATGCAACTTTTCAGATTTTACTAAATTTTTTTGTTTGTCTCTTTGTATACATGTGTGAGTTTATCTGGAATCTGCATAATGTTTCTCAACCAGGGAGAATGCTGACCAGCCCAGGTGTATTTGTAACTGTATAAAGGCGTTTTCATTTGTCATAAGATCTACGGATGCTGCTGGCAGGAGCTAGGGATTTTAAATATTCTGTATTGCGCAAGATTGTCCTGCTTGCTGAATAATTTTCCTACTCAAATGGTGCCCCATTTCACACCTATTTCTATAAGGTATATATACCTAGAAATAAGATTGCTGATATAAACATCTTCAAATATGGTTCAAATTGTCATTGAACTCTAAAGTGATTGCACGAATTTACCCTCATACCAGCAGTGGATAAGTGTTTCTGTTTTTCTGCAACTTTGACTACACGTGGTAATATCAGGCTTCAAAAAATCTTTGTTAATTTGATTACAAAACAACTCATTGCTTTAAAAGTTTTCATTTTTCTAACTAATAAAGATGAATTTTATTTTCCATTTCCTTATTTATCTCTGTTCTGTTATGAATTATTTCTTTTGATATTTTGTCCCATTCTCTGATTCTCCCTGCACTTCTGCTGGACTTGCAGTTATCTTGCCCTTTGATATTTTTACTGTTAATTACTGTATTTTTCATATCCAGTAATTTTCTTTGATTATTTATTCAAATTTGTTTGTTTTTGGGTTGTTTCCCCCCCACATTTACCATTTTTCAGTTATGGTTTCTAAGGTTTTCTTTTTTCTCTCTAAACATTTAAATAAACTTATATTGAGTCTTTGAAGTGAATCTATCATCTCCAATTCTTGAGTTGTTAATTCTCCTCTTGTTTTAATTTGTCTATGCTCCCTTATGGTATAGTTTACTTTTTTATGCAGTTTATAATTTTTAACTGTGGCTTCCTTTGGTGGAGAATGAGACACATTTTACCCTGGGCTGTGGAAGCACTTATTCAACGCGGTTTTAATTTGGGACTCTAGAGGACTCTAGAGGGGTTAACTGGTTGAATTTTCATGCTAGTTTCTCAGTTTGTTTTTGCTCACCACTTGGGCAATGTAAACTGGGACTTTATACCTCCATATGACTTAAGTTTGTGTTTCCATTTCTAATGATTTTTCTTCCAACAAAGGTCACCAATGAATGACAAGCTTCCTTGCCACTTCCCTGGCGGAATGGGGAGAATTTTTTTTTTTTTTTTTTGCTTTAAAAGTTTTCATTTTTCTAACTAATAAAGATGAATTTTATTTTCCATTTCCTTATTTATCTCTGTTCTGTTATGAATTATTTCTTTTGATATTTTGTCCCATTCTCTGATTCTCCCTGCACTTCTGCTGGACTTGCAGTTATCTTGCCCTTTGATATTTTTACTGTTAATTACTGTATTTTTCATATCCAGTAATTTTCTTTGATTATTTATTCAAATTTGTTTGTTTTGGGGTTGTTTCCCCCCCACATTTACCATTTTTCAGTTATGGTTTCTAAGGTTTTCTTTTTTCTCTCTAAACATTTAAATAAACTTATATTGAGTCTTTGAAGTGAATCTATCATCTCCAATTCTTGGGGTGTTAATTCTCCTCTTGTTTTAATTTGTCTATTCTCCCTTATGGTATAGTTTACTTTTTTATGCAGTTTATAATTTTTAACTGTGGCTTCCTTTGGTGGAGGATGAGACACGTTTTACCCTGGGCTGTGGAAGCACTTATTCAACGCGGTTTTAATTTGGGACTCTAGAGGACTCTAGAGGGGTTAACTGGTTGAATTTTCATGCTAGTTTCTCTGTTTTTGCTCACCACTTGGGCAATGTAAACTGGGACTTTATACCTCCATATGACATAAGTTTGTGTTTCCATTTCTAATGATTTTTCTTCCAACAAAGGTCACCAATGAATGACAAGCTTCCTTGCCACTTCCCTGGCTGAATGGGGAGAATTTTTCTTATCTCAGGTTCTAGTCTCAGTTTATTATAATTTACAGCTCTCTGGAGTTCCCAGCTTTATTCAGGAGACTGCATTCCAGCTCACCAATTTAGATGAGCTGAAGGCCTCGTCTCTTTTCCACATAAATTACTGCCACTAGCCCCAAGGCCTATCCAATTCTAGGCCTCTGTAGGCTACAGTAGCTTTATTTTAGATTTTATAGGTGTACATTTGTTCTTCTTTGTTTCTGATATAAGAGGACTTCATTTTTAAAAATACTTATTTGAAGTGATTTTATTTTGTTATACTTCATCTAGCATTTCTATATTTGAAATGGCAGAAAGGCTTTTGTGACATTGTCAGCCATATTGGTGGAAACTTACACTAATTTAAATGAAATCCAAATACTAGTTAAAAAAGCAATAGAAATATGTGTGTAAATACATCCAAATTATTAGCTTTTAAAAACAAATAGCAAATGATATGTATGTCATCATCTAATTTTTGGGAAAAAAAAGTTTGGCCAAAAACGATATAAATTAAATGAAATACAAATATATAAGTAAATTTCTATCCTTATCTCTTTGTCTGTATATCAAACCAAACTACTATCCATGGTTAACTTTGGGAAGCAGGATTAAGGAGGAAGTCTTTCAACTTTCTACTTTATATGCTTCCTTACTTTTTGATTTTGTAAAGCCATTTCAAACAAGAAAAATGTATTAAAACTAGTAGTAATTTTAAGATAAAGGGGTCTGTAACTTCCCTGATTATGATCTGAAAGTTACCAAATGAAAACTGTAAACCTGAAAGACAGACTGTGAACTGGTTCACAGACTGTGTGTAGCCGGTAAGTCGGGAGCCTGACCCCGGGCAGACCCCAGGATCAGCACAGGAGCAGGTGCTGGAAGTGACGGAGAGCAGACCTCACTGCTGCGGCCAGCTGGAGAGGAGGACACAGCGAAGCAGACTGTGACCACGACCACCCATGGGGGATGTCTGTAATCGCCGGTGTACTCCCTGCTGTGACAACCTTATGGCATTTTGAGTTTGTTAAAGAGGACCACAAAGTTCCTGTGGAGTTTAAACATTTATAGTAATGTAGGATGTTAGAGCCCATCCACAAATGGCATTTAAAGATCAATTGAATTTCCCTCTCACAGCTAACCACTCTTCAATTCTGGTAGCCACATACTCCCTTTTTAACTTCTTTATTCTTATGCAGTCTTTCACAAGCCATATTTGATTCCTCAGAAAATAAGAAATTGAATGCTTACAATACATTTTCTTAAACCTAAGCTTTCTTAACTTATTTTTGACTCATAGATCATTTCCACCACACATACAACCTGAGTTATTCACATTAACATCAACAAAATGTGTCTTATTGAATTTCAGTGCATTAATAGAACCACATAAAATATTCTTGATCTATCTGCATATTGATTGAATATTACTCCAGACTACATTATTTTCCTGCAGAGTAAAATAAAGTTTGTTAGCTTCTGTGTTTTGTATTAACTTGCTACCCGTTTATATTTGGCATCTTAGTCAGCACTTGGTTCTAAGCAAATAATTTTACACTGAAAAATACATTAACCTTCTCTGTGGGGGAATAATATTTTTGTAAATTAAATTGCCTAATTAGCTGATCCTTTGGAAAACCGATTCTGAGCTTGATCCCCAAAAGCTTAGTAAAATGTTTCTACTTTTAAAGTAAACTGCTTACAGATTGCCTTGTAAAGATACCCGATCCAAATTACTATTTACTAGAACAATAATGAGGCTTCTTAGCCTAGGAATTAAGTGACTCATTGAGACAAAACTGCTATTATATTTCATTAGTATTATTTGCTCTGTGCCCACCCAGGTCTTGCAGGTGAGTAGCAAAACTCCGCCTTGCATGTGGGATGTCAGAAGGTGCTTTGGTTTCCTCACAAACTATGCTTGCTGGAGAACAACCGTGTAGCAAAAAGTATGACTTTATCAAACCAGCTTCCTGTAGCAATGGGGAATAAATATACTTTTCAGAGAGCAGTTGAGAGGCTTTGGTATTCAGAGAATATTGTTACTTTCGTTATGGTTTCTACTTAACATTCAATCTGTAATAACAGAGACATTTTCCTATGTGCTTATGTTACTTTTATTTTAAGGATATAAGTGATGGAGCCTTTCCAGACCAGGTGCCCGTGACATACACATCAGAATAACAGGCAGGTTGGCAATCAGAGATGAGAGGCTAAGAAATAGAACAGATGTGAGTTAGTAATAAAGTATTTTAGAATATTCTCTGCCTTGATTTTGGCCACTTGAATAAAATGCCTGTATAGCTGGATGAATAGAAAGTGGAAATTTTCCACTTAAGAAATGAACAGATATAGAACAGATGTGAGTTAGTAATAAAGTATTTTAGAATATTCTCTGCCTTGATTTTGGCCACTTGAAGAAAATGCCTGTATAGCTGGATGAATAGAAAGTGGAAATTTTCCACTTAAGAAATGAACAGATACTAAAAAGCCTGTGTTTCTGAAGGTGCTTCTTTATGAATCTGGCTCTCATCTGTTGGTCCTGAGTTATGAATTATGAGCTTTTCATACATAAAAGTTCAGGAGAATTTTTTATTGATAGAAATTATGCATTAACCTCAGCATTTTTATTCTGAGTCAACAAAGACCAAAATAAAATTGTCCATTTGAATCTTCACACCAATTTAAGAGTAGAATTAGGTAACTACCTGTTCTTCACTTCATTTTGGGCTTCGAATCTGCCTTGATGACTAACTTTAAATACAAAGAATCAAAGAAATTGTTATTTAAAAATTTGGGGAAGGTAAACATATGTTGCTATTAACTTTTTAAACATTAATATAGTGTACCTCTCTTACAATAAATTAAATTGTTTTCACTGTACAAACAGAAAATAAAATCTCTAACCATGTAATTCCTTTTTGTTCTCATAGAATGTATCAATGTGGAGAACTTAATTGTTGAAAATTTTTCATAATTGTTGGAATCTGGTAGGGGAAAGGATGAGAGTAGAGATGAGAGAGAGAGGAAAAGGAAGAGAGAGAGAGAGAGAAAGAGAGATCACAAGTACAGGAAGTGGCCTTCTAGCAAAAACAAAAACAAAAACATAAATATTGGCTAGTTATTTTGTGAATGTAGTTGAATAGCAGTGCCAGTGGGGGTTTATGAGTCCATGTCCGATTAGCTCTTAAAGTGATTGAGTATGGCATGCCCATACTATGAAAATACAGAGCCAAATGAGGCACAGTCACTACCCAAATATAATAATACAGAAAAAGACAAAACCAGATACAAACCCATGTGACATAAGCAATATGAGAAGTATGCACAAGATAAGGCATGATTCAGAGAAGAGAAAACTTGATTACTTCTGTTGGGAGAATCAGGGAAGGCTTCACAGGAGAAATGGTGGATCAATAGGGTTTTGAGTGATGAAAATGAGTTTTCTTGGGAGAAGATAGAGTGGGGGAGGGTGCACCAATGTAAAGTGAACACTAATGTAAAACAAGACAAAATCGATTTGCATTTTTGAAAAGTTACTCTGCTGGTTGTGAGAGTCATTGAAGGGGGTTACCCTTGGATTTGGAAACCAGAGGTAACTGATTGCAGGGATCTAGGTGGGAAATGATAATTACACTAGCTACACAAGAGAAATGGAGGAGTCTACATGATTTCCATGTGTCTAGCCTGGGAGAATGTTAGTGTCACCAACATAGGAAAGGAAGGCAAGAAAAAGAATTTTCAGTATTGGGATGAGAAATAATTTCACATTAGGATAGTTTTAAAGTGTATGAAGTTGTTTTGTTGTTGTTGTTGTTGTCTTATCCTGTAAATTATAAGACATATGGTAAGTCTATATGTTGGGGGTTGGGGTTGATAAAGAAGACAGGACAGAAATTTATTTTTGCAAATTAAAACTGCTTAGAGAGAGTTTTAGATTAAGAATAGAAAGGCTACTAATGGGAACTTTAGAAATGACTTATCAGTCATATGGTAAATCATCATTTTTCTTTAGTTGTTGTAAGAACAACCTATGGCCTGTCTTAATAAGAAGACTCATCTACATGAAGAGATCTTCTGGATTTGTTTTTATTCATAAATGTCTGCACACCTCAGCTTAAAAAATTAAATCCAACATGATTTAGGTATGAAATTAAACACATAGTGAGGAACTTCAAAGATTTCAGAAAGGAGTGGATTAGTTGAACAGTTAAACATCCTGAGTGATACGTGCTATAATGTAGTAGAATGTGACTCCTGGGAACGTGTGGGTGGGCCCCTCATGAACAGAGGAGGGTGGGGGTGTGAATGGAAGGATTCGTGGAGCTGATGGGACAGGGTCCCTGAAAATCAACTGGGCACAGAGAGGAAAATCAGGTTTTGGATAAGGACAACGGAGAACACAGAAGTCTTCATGCTAGGTGGTTCACCAGATGGGAGGCAGAACAGTGACAATGACACAGTGGGACAGATCAGAGAAGGTCAGGAAGCACTGGGGTTTGTGTTTCACATTAGGTGCTTTGGATTTTCTCCTGCAGTCAGTGGAAAATTATGAAGAGGTATAAGTAGGGGAGTCACATGATTCTATGTTGTGTGTGTGTGCGCGTGTGTATGTGTGTGTGTGAGACATCACCTTATTGGGAAGCACTGGGGTTTGTGTTTCACATTAGGTGCTTTGGATTTTCTCCTGCAGTCAGTGGAAAATTATGAAGAGGTATAAGTAGGGGAGTCATATGATTCTATGTTGTGTGTGTGTGCGCGTGTGTATGTGTGTGTGTGAGACATCACCTTATTGGCAGTCTGAAAAATGTATTGGAAAGCATGATGACCAAGGTAGGGAGAAACACACATATAGGTGTGTGGAGTAGTACGTCACTCATATGCAGTAGGGGGAAACGGGAACTTTCATTTCTGACCTTTTTTGTGTGTGTTCACTTCGTTTAGTATGAAAAAAACAGTATTAAATTTTAAAGTTACACATTCTAAACATTTTACTTCTATTTGCCTTTTGCTGTTTTGTGCTGTTTTCTAGTTGGCTCTGAAATCAGGACCTAAACTAGTGATTTACCTTCATTTAACTATTTGGTAGGGTGAGGGCATGACTTGAAAGTGAATCTGATACATGGGAAACCCATTCTCTTCTGTGACTTTTCATCATATTTTAGCTGTTCTTTTAAGTCAACAAAGGGATTTATTTTCATTCAGCATTCAGTGAATCATTTCTGCAGTCTCACCCTGTGGCAGACATTGTGCTAGGCACCGTGTATCAACCTCTGCACCTTTGATTATTTGGATGTTGGAAGGAAAATGTATACAGTTCCAACACACATAGCTATTTGGAACAGTGGTGGTGAAAACAGGGGACACTGTAAGAAAAACGTAGCATGATTTATTCTAAACTACTGGGGATATACTGTGTGCAGTTTCTTGTGCAAAGGCTTTATTGCACGAAGGTGAAATAAGGGGAAGGAAAAGCATTTGGAGCAAAATACCCTAATATATCTTGTGTAACTTACCTGTTTGCATGTATAAGCATGTGTCTCCTATCGGATTGGGAGTTAAGTGTTAAGACTTAGTCTTTGCTATTTTTATACCCACTAACTTAGCATGGCGTCTGAAACACTGTTGGTATTTCTAATACAAATCTAATGTTGAAATATTAATTTTTCCTTAAGGAATTAAGATTTCTATTTAAGCCCTAACCTTGATAGTTATGCATAATTGCTGGATATGTATCCAAAGCTATATTATTGTGGCATATCGCTGTAATTTTAAAAAATTCCTGAATGACACAGTCCATTTTGTTTTCAGGTTACTGTATTAGCAAAGTGATGCCTTTCAAAGATATATTAAACTATTGTTTTGGGGGACCATTAGCCTACACAGAACGTGACTTAAGCATCTCAGTCTACCCATCTGAGACTACCGTAGTCCCCTAGTACTACCACACTGCCACACTAACACTGCCACATCCTTGATACTTTCCTTAATTAACAACAGGCTACAAAGAAATCATCTAACCTGGTTAGATAGGCAGGAAAATGCTTACAAAACAAGAAACTTAATTAAAGTACCGATTTCTTATTCCAAGTAAGTATGTATGCAAAGATATTTGAAGCAGGCCCCTCACCTCAGGTGTTGTTCAGTATTCTTTGTAAGCAAATTGTGTGTGTGTGTGTGTGTGTGTGGAGTTAGTGCACATGGGCGCCAATGTATCTTTTTAGTTTNTTATTTGACTATGAATTATTTTCTGAGTAATTCTAGTGATCTACCAAACAGTGGGTGTTCTGCTTAACATATTTGGTGAATTGTTAACTTAGTCTATCAAATATTTTCCATGTTGATTCAATTTTCCAATAATGTTACCTCCTATTTCAAA
>NW_007735894.1:47327-55611 GCF_000696425.1 Galeopterus variegatus
CTTAATTAAAGTACCGATTTCTTATTCCAAGTAAGTATGTATGCAAAGATATTTGAAGCAGGCCCCTCACCTCAGGTGTTGTTCAGTATTCTTTGTAAGCAAATTGTGTGTGTGTGTGTGTGTGTGGAGTTAGTGCACATGGGCGCCAATGTATCTTTTTATTTTTGTTGCTATTCTTGTGTTCTAGAGAGAGAGAGAGAAAGAGAGAGAGAGAGAGTAGAGAGGAGTTTTAGTGAAGTAGGCAGGCGGGCATCTGCCTCGGGCATCCACCTGGCACTGTCATGCTTTCGAACCCACAGCTCCAAGGACCTTTTGGCTGGTTACCTAGCTCATA
The DNA here is from genome assembly GCF_000696425.1 of Galeopterus variegatus. Lineage (NCBI taxonomy): Eukaryota > Metazoa > Chordata > Mammalia > Dermoptera > Cynocephalidae > Galeopterus > Galeopterus variegatus. The sequence continues at coordinate 47,662 of NW_007735894.1, forward strand.
GACCTGCCTGAAGGAGTCTGGTGACCCAGCCTGGCATATGAAGGGTTTGTTACCCAGTCTCTGAATGGGCTTGAGGGGTCTGGGAGCTCCAGACCCAGCCCTACCTCAACAATTGGCCTGGTTGGCAGGATTATGAGCAGGTAGAAGAGCCCAACAACTGGTGAAGTCGTGTAGCCAGACCATTGGCGTCATGGACAGGATTAAGAGCGTTACAATTGGCTATGTCAACAGGATTTCAGACATTAGCAGTAGTGCCACAGCTTGGCACTCTAGTTGTGAGATACTAGGAAGTTCAATAGACTCTTTAGGCTTTTGGTTATTAACCTGTATGAAGCAACTGAAACGATGTAGGTAAATTGCATCTAGTTTAGCACAAAGTAGGTAATGAAAATAGAGTGATTTACATTATAAATAGATCAGTAGATTTTATAAAGACCCAAATTTTCTATAACTGTTTGTTGAAGCATCTTTATATAAGAAATTCTCACAAAATAAGGCTTCTTAAAACAGAAACTGGTAATATTTTAATATTGAACCTGGTAGAAAGTATACCATCTTCAAATCTAGAATAGGGACCAGAAAACTTTTTCGGTAAAGAGCTAGGCAATAAATATTTCAGTCTTTGTAGGCCATATAGTCTCTCTTGTACTACAAAATTGCTGTTAGAGTATGAGATCAGTCATAGATAATAAGTAAACAAACAGGCATGTCCCAATAAAACTTTATGTACACAAACAGTGGGCCAGACTTGGATTGTGGCTTTTGTTTGTGGACTGTCTGCTTTCACTTCCCTTCCCCCACTTATTGTTCCAAGTCTATAATCACCTGATTTATTGGCTAGTAAAGAAATAAGGGACAGATTTCTTTGTCATGAGCTTCAATCTTCATACACTCGCCTTACTAAAAAAAGAAAATTTGGGATTAACTCTGCATCACTTAGAATTTGCTTAAAGTAACAAAAGTGCTAAGAGTGATACAAGATATGGGATTTATTGTAAGATTTGACCCTGCACTTGATGAGAGCTGGGTAAGCAGTCTGTGTGAGGCTATTGCTTCCATGTCTGGTGTTGGGCTGAAGTCTGCAGAGCAGGAAGTGAGGGAGGAAAGATGGACAGGAAGTAGGAGGGAGTGAAGACAAACCAGAACCCCCAAGACTGGCCTGTCCCCACCTCTAGGCTTCCACCTTCAGTGGTGCAGGGGAGTCCCAGAAGAAGCTGGTGCCCTTGCCCACACCTGAGTTGCAGACACCAAGGCCAACATGGGGAAGGCACTGGAAAGACAGCAGGTCCAGCTGCCGCACCCCAGGCAACCAAGCCTGTGGCTGTGCGACTTCCCCAGCCTAGACATGGCTACTGCTTACTTCTCCTCCCAAATCTGCCGAGTTCTCTTGTGGCCATTGTGAACCCTGAGCTCTGCAGGAAAGGGAACAGGGGAAAGTGCTCCAGCTTAGCTGAGATGTCAGAGTACTACAAACCCTGTAGCTGAATTAGAGCGTCGTCTGCCAAGGAGTCGGAGGACAGTGTCAGACAGTGTCATTAAGTGTAAACATGCTACCTTTACCTCAGCTTCTGAAAAAGCCTGAGGACAAATACTGCTGACTTTGGTATATTAGAAGCTGCCTCTGTACGGCACCTACATTCCTATCTGAATAACTGAGTGAACTTCAAGGAAAGAAGAGGTGAGCTCGTCAGCGCAGCCACCAGCACCGAAGCCTGCTCTTTCCTGCCAGTCTTCCCAGACCGCACCGCTTCTCATTGCTCACGCCCTCCTGTTCCATTCTCTCGTATTTCCTAATATCCTCAAAATAATTGTCTGGAAGCCCACATTTTTCTGTATGGTAGACAATTTTTTTCTCTTCAAATTATCAGAATGAATCCCAGAGGGCAAATCCCAACATGACTTGAATGCAGAGTCACTAGCTGGTGGACGTTCTAGTTCTGAAGCTGACTCTGTCTTAAGAAGATTTAAGTTTTGGGATTATCTTTGTTGTTTACCTTAGTTTCCTTATGTATACGAGTGTTTTTTGCATTTTCTGTCACCTGCTTATCCTTAGAAAGCTTCCCTTCAAATGTGTTCTTCCCAACCTATCCTCATGAATCTAGTTAAAGTGCAAATGCACTCAACCTTGGGAACAATGATGGGAGACTTCTGTCGCACAAAGCTGGAGTAATGAAGTGATTGTCCGTATTCAGCAACATAGCCTTAATGCTCTCCTGCGGTTAGGAGAGAAATCCTCATGCTAATAAAAAATCCTAACCAACCTCACTGTGAATGTTTTCAAAACATGCAATGTTAGTTGCTGTTCTCACCTGACGTCTGCACAGCTTGAAATATACCTTGGCCTACTGTAAGTGGCACAGATTTCCTAACCAGCACATTGGTCCAGATTTTTCCCCTGCTAAGTATAAGCTCTGTGAAACAAGCTATTAATTTCTTGCTACTTAAAGTTGTTCCTGGACCAGCAGCATAGACATCATCTGGAGCTTGTGAGCAATGTGGAATCTCAGTCCTATCCCCAGAACTGCTGAATCCTGACATGCATTTAACAAGGTCCCTTTGTCATACCTGTGCACATTAAGGTATGAGAAGCACTGACTTAACTCTTGGAGTTTTCTCATTAAAGTGGAAATCATAATATAATATACAAATAGTCAAAAGTGTTAAGGGAGATGACGCATGCTAAATGTCTGACACAGAAGCCTAGGGCAAAAGGAATTCCCTCTGCTAAGGAGTGCGGACTGGGGACTTTTGCTGCTCTCTGACTGATCATGAAGGCTGATGAAAGAAGCTTTGACTCTTCAAGGGAATCATTGAAAAGTGATACTATCCCACAGAGAAGAGTAGAACCCTGTACTCTTGGGAATAAAGCACTTTTGTGGCCAGCCTCAGGGATCTCAAGAAAGCTGTGCCCGTGAGCCCCTTCCTCCAAGAAGAGGCAGTGCCTTGTACCTTTGGCTACACCTAGACCAGGCCCACAGTTATTTGTTGGCATATCTGCTTCCTGCACAGTGAGGTGTTCTGTGAGAAGCCTGCTTAATTTGTTCAAAAGTAAATCCCAAGAAGAGAATTCCTTTGGGGGACCTTGGTGGTCAAAGAGGATTCCATTTCAGTCTTCTTGCCCTGAAGTTGAAGACTGTGGGAAAGGATACTATCATTCCTTTCATCTGAAAATAGGTATTAGGCACTCAGGGTCTGTAAGAGACTTTAAAAGTTGTTCTTAAGCCTGCTGTGCTAATTGTGTTGGAGGTGGGTGAGTTTAATGTAGGTAGATGTCCATGTGCCTGTGAATAAGTATAAAAAGAGATAAGGAGAAATGCTTTGGATGCAAAAGTTTATATATTGTGGCTCCTAAATAAGTGGTGCTTACATAACTGTAGGAAGAAGCATAGAGAAATTGCAAACTAGCCTTCCTTTTACATTTTAATGCCAAGGACGGAGAGGTGTTCACTTATACTGCTGACACAGATTTCAGTATATTGACCGAAATGAAAAGCAAACGTGGATTTTTGAATACTAACAATAATGATACATGTAAAATTATATTTTTATATATATAGTATTTCAAGAACATTGTTAAAAAATACTTTTCAGTGATAATTGATCTTCCCAACTCAGATCATTTGTCACTTTGATGTTTTCTATTTGAAATACCATTAAAACTGTGCTAGCTATATGCCTGTTATACTGCCCATCTGACATTGCCACCCATGGGCACACAGAGATTTTTGGAGCTGTGTTGCAGTGTTATTGTAATCACTATTTCCAGTATATATATCTTTTAATAAAGTTTATAATGTAATTCCCAGAAAAAAATATATACATTCACACATATATCTGTAAGACTATCACTGATGATCCAGAAAAAAATTCCATTTCATTTTTTTGATCAGTTTGTGCGATTTTTTGTCTCTTCTCAGGTTACACAAATATTGCACATGCGTACTTAGGGGTACTCTTAAATGTATTTTATTCCTATTTGCCCAAATTTGATGACTGTGCTTTAGTGCACCATAAACTATATGTTTGGGCTTTATGCCTGCTGTCTGGTTCCTGAAAGTGCTAAGCTTAACAGGATTGCAATGTGATCATCATTGCTTTGAATCTGACAAATTTTATGTGTTTCAAAATAATGTCGATAATGATGATGCATGGCCGGTTTTCTATTTTAGGACTGGAATTTGCCTTTCTATTATTTCAGTCTTCAAGGCAACCCTCAGTCATGCTGTGCTGTCTTTTATCCTTAGCTCTTCCGATGTGTGAGTAGAGTTGTTGTGGCTCTCCCAAGTCCTCTTTCCTTCTGCTAGACATTCTTATTTTCTTCAACTGCCCCACAGTGCCCTGGTTTTTAGGGCTTTATCTCAGGCCTCTCTTCATGATCTACTCTAGTATAATGTTGAATTATATTGAATATTGGGCTTGGTTCTTTACCCCTGCTGTATCCACACCCTCAACCGTATAATTGTGTAGCTCCTCCTACTAAATGTGGCATATAGTGTTCCCCCCAACACTTGAATTTAAGCTGTGTCTTGTCATGTGCTTTAGTTAGCAATGTGGGTGGAAATGACAGAGTGCCAGTTCTGAGAGTAGGCCTTTGGAAGCCACCATGTTTCTACTCCCCTCTTGCGTCTCTGCATCCCCATAAGAAGAATGTGTACGAGCTAGATTGCTGTTCCAAGGAAGAATGAGAAATAAATGGAGCCAGCCCAGATCCAGTTTGCAGCTTGGAGCCAGGCTCCCAGCTGTGTCCCTCTGAGATCAGCAGAGTTATCTCAACTGACCTGCAGTTGCATGAGAAAGAAACATTTATTCTTGTGTGCAAGTAAGATTTTGTGGTTGTTTGTTAAGAACAGTAGCTAACTACTACAGGCTTGCTCTAGTTAAAATTGGTGTCCACTTGAGGGTTGGAACGTGACAGTTTTCACAAGAGGTAGTTGACATCAGCTGTTTCAATCTGCCAAAGAAACATCCTTCATCTCATGGTACACATAAGAAGGGACTAAGCTTTTGGTATTTATGAATAGAGGTCTATATAGTCTTATGATTCAGAACTGTATGTCTAAAGGAAGGAAAAAAAGAAAATGAAACAAAATGTAAACCCAAACAAAGCAATCTTGCCATTTTGGCAAGTAGTAATAAGAGTCTGTCTACACCAGATTTGAGGAGATGAGAGGGACACTGTTTTTTTTGTATCAGAGACATAATTTTATTTTCCTACTTAACTCATGTCTCTATGGATAATATCTCCTTATGGACTGAAAACTGTTCTAGCCTCATTTGAGTTGGTTAATTGGATTAATTACAAAATTGCATAGTCACCATTAAATGGAATATTAAGTAAATCTACACTTATGTGCCTGATGGTAAAATTCCCCCAAAGTCTAGTTTCTTATTTCATACCTATCTTATTCTCTTTTTCTCTTATGCTGCTTGTTATCTGTTGAAGTTAGTTCCGATTCCTTAGGAAAAAATTGTTACATTATTATTGCATAACTAATATTTATTAAGTACCGTGTGTTCATGGCATGTGTAAAGAAAATCTGGAAAGCTAATAAAGTCATCTGTTGCAACCTCTTTTTAACACTTAAAGCAAACAAAAAGTGGTGTCCAGGAAAAAATGTGATGCACTGACAAATGTAGCCCTCCTTTCTTTTGGACATTTATGTCTAAGTATTGCATAACCCTATTTGCATAACGTCCCAGGGCATACTTCCACATAGAATACAATGAAGTGAACCTTGCTTCCTGGAATTGTTCAGTGCTGCAGTATTGTGGAATACACATCTTGTATGTTGTTTAGTATTGCATTTGGCTTTTTCTGTGCTCAAGTTACAAACATTCTAGACTCATACAGAACTGCTATGGGAGATCTCCTTGTCTTTTCCTCATCTGGATGACCTTTTTGATTATACTCTAAATATGTAATTTTACGTTGATCTCCATTAAGCTTCAGTTGAGTCACTTGGCCATATCTCTTAAACCATTAAAAGTGCATCTTATCAAAATTAGTCCTATGTGATAATCCTTAAGAAAAAAAAAGTCTATGATCAAATAAATGTACGAAAATTATTCTATATTCCTGTCTTACAGATTTTCAATGAGCACTAGTTGATCAAAAGTTCTGAGAAATTCTACAATGAAGAAAGCAATTTAAACTTTATTTACCCAACATTTCCCAAATTTATTTGACTATGAATTATTTTCTGAGTAATTCTAGTGATCTACCAAACAGTGGGTGTTCTTCTTAACATATTTGGTGAATTGTTAACTTAGTCTATCAAATATTTTCCATGTTGATTCAATTTTCCAATAATGTTACCTCCTATTTCAAAATCTGTGTAAATGTGTGAAGTATTTGATAGGTAAGATATTTATCTTCATCCAAGATATTGAGAAAAATGGTGAAAAGAGAGTATTATGACAAGCTATTAGAGATTTTACCCCAGCTTATTATCTGTCCCATGATTATGTAATATTCTCTGAATATGTGTTCAATCAGAAATTATTCAGCCTACCTGACATATCATTCATCCTATGCTATTTCATTTTGCTCATAAAATTAGAATAAGAATATTATCCAGTGTCGTGAAATCAGAATATTTCCCCCACTTTTTTTTAACCTAGTGTATAGCACTATTGTACCTCATTGTGCTTTAAAAATTGTGAAACTGAAGAGTAAGGTAGACAATACTTTTTATAGATTACATATAATTCATTAGGTAGTATCTTACCTGTAGTGGAAGTCAGAGTAACAACACTAGTACTGTTTTTGTCTTACATGTAATAACTTAATGCATGCATTTGTTTTTTATTTCATATAAACTCAAAATACATGTATAAGAGGCTACCATTTTAACTGATGGTGATCTTATTGGAAATTCTACCGAATTTTATGGTTTTAATTGTAAATAATCTGACAGCAGTGGTGATGTCTTCAAAGTAGAAAATAGTCCAAATGAGTCCACATTGGAAGGTTTTCTGTGAAATATTTCTTCAAAAAAGAAAGAAAGAAAGAAAGGAAGGAAGGAAGGAAGGAAGGAAGGAAGGAAGGAAGGAAGGAAGGAAGGAAGGAAGGAAGGAAGGAAGGAAAGAAAGAAAAAGAAAGAAAGAAAGAAAGAAAGAAAGAAAGAAAGAAAGAAAGAAAGAAAGAAAGAAAGAAAGAAAGAAAGAAAGAAAGAAAGAAAATAGGGAGTAAACACCTTACTTTTGTATGTATAGAAATCTGAATAATGATTCACTCCACAGCTGGAAACTATTCCAAGTAAAAGAGTAAGTTTCTGTAAAATATGAACTCAAAGTGACATTTCTATATTAATTATTCTATGTCTGCAAAGGAAGAAATACAAACCATTAAAAGTTGGAAATGTCATTAGGAGAAAAGCACAAGAGTGACATAAGTTTACAATTTTTCACTTATAAATATGCCTTGTACTTAGTTAATGTGATGCATTTATATTCTTGGTCATTATACTAAAATGCCAATAAAATGGTTATACACCTAAGTCAGTGTAAAATAAATATCTAAAGCTAAAAGTAATTTATAACGGCTATGTCCTAACCACTCTTTTTGTTGGGCTGTCACCCTTCGGTTTACGTTGCTGCTTTTGGCACTATAAACAGTGCGGTTTTCTAATCCTTCATACCTTCCCTTCCTGAAGTACTTGTGTTGTATTACTGCATACTCACTTTTCAATTCCATATGTGTTTCAAACTGTGTGGTACATTGGACAACAGCTTGAAATTGACATTAGAGATGGAGACTCATTTTTCATCTTACGAAATAGTCGAAATAGAAACAAAGAAAGATATTTTGTCAGAATAGATGTGTGTAATCTCTCGAGCTCATACACAATGATGACTCGTCCTAAGGCTGTCTCGAGGCTGAAATGCACAGCCCTTGCTATGGCCTTTTAATGGAGTCCCATTTTAAGTGTGAGCAGAGGCAATATGATA